>NC_134530.1:162845490-163145490 GCF_050624435.1 Tenrec ecaudatus
TCTAGATTTTGGGATCTAATTAGTCCCAGAGAGTCTTTCCAAACCCAATAAACCATATGACTGTCTGATTCAAAATAGCCAATACCAGTCCATTTTAGCTCATTAACTGAATGTATTAATTGTTATATGGTCCATTTCACTTTTCACGACTTCCAATTTCCCTAAATTCCCCATTCAGACATTCCAAGTTCCAATTATTGACGGGTGTTTTCAACTGTTTCTTTGAGTCTTTTTGAGACTCATTTGAGTCTTTCCCCATCAGCAAATGAAGGTCCCCATCCACATGGTAATGGTCAACTCTATGTTAAGGAAGCAGCTCTTCTTCAGTCATGAGTGGCTTCCAACCTGGGAGGCTCATCTCCTGGCACAATATGTGACAATGTCCTGCTACTGTTCACAAAGTCTTCCATGGTGAAGCGTTCGGAGCCAGATAGTCCATTCCTCCTGCATAGTCTGTCCGGAGCCTGGGAGCTCTCTCTACTCACACCTGGTCACTGTGGGTGACCCTGCTGGTATTTGAAATAACAGGGGCTTAGCTTCCAGCATCACAGCAACCCGCAAGCCGCCACAGGGTGACAAACTGACAGACACGCGGTGAATGGGTGGATTCTAATTACATCAAAATGAAAATGGATGTCTTTGATAAATGTTCTCCAAAATTCACTTAGTCAATACTCAATAAATTCATGCAGCAGACACATGTCCTGCCTCCCGGGGTGGGAATGGGAATGTCTATGGAGACCATCATGAGGCTAATTTCCAACCAAGGGGGCCTCGGAGGGCAGCCAGTTCACTCAGGATCAGGATAGCCTTGCTCAGGTTGATTTTTGTGTTGTTTTTCATCATCAATACGTCCTTTCGTTTTAAATAAAATTTCAATGTGCTTTTACGGTGGGGCACAATTTGAGGTCAGCCACGTAGGGGTTAGAGCTGATCTTAAGTTGATCCCTAGAGAAAACCCGGCCTTACCTGTGGGTGGCCCAGAGGTCTGGCTCCATTCTGAAGCAGGTAGCTTTCCATCTAGATGAGAGCACCGGTGTGGCTTCTTCGCAGTTTTCATAATAGCTATCAAGCCTGCTCCTACTCATCTGGTTTCCAAAGCACACGACAAAACCCTCAATGCCACTTCCACTCCGGGCTGTGCGACTTCAACCCCTCAGGTATGCCGAGCCCATCAGACTGCCCCGAGGGAGCAATGTGGATGGTGTGCCAATTGGGGGCAGGGGCAGGACCCTGCGGCATCTCCTTCCATTCTCCATAGGGTTGCTCTGGGTCTGAGTCGACTTGATGGTGCTCCACGGCTCTTCCCCACAGGTCCACCTTGAGATCACAGTGCTGTGGTTACGGATGTTAAGAGAACCTGTGAAGTAGCTGAGCTGGTATTGGAGCCCAGGCAATTTGGCTCAAAGCCGATATTCTTAAAAACGAGGGAAGCTGGGCGAATGGAGTTGCTATCTAGCCCCTTCTCTACTCTCTTCTGCCTCTACTCTGTTTATGGTAGTATAAAAGTGTAACTAATTAATTTTGAAATCGTTGTACTTTTATACTTTTTATAAAAGTACAATGATTTCAAAACTAGTCAAATGCATTAACTTCCAAAAACTCATTGCCAACAAGTCAATTCTGACACATAGCAACCCGATAGCAACTCAGAAGTATCTATATATGCACATACCGTATATACTCGTGTATAAGCCGAGTTTTTCCAACACAGCTTTAATGCCGTTTTTATGGTTAAATTAGGTACCTCGGCTGATATTCACATTGGCTTATACTCGATTATATAAGGTGTGTGTGTGTGTGTGTGTGTGTGTGTGTGTGTGTAACTTTCATTGGTCAAAATGGAATTTTATATAGGTCTACCTAAAAGATAGCCATGAGCAAACGATTTCTGTATATGTCACCACACCATATGATAGAAACATACTAGTCCATCTCACCAAAGCTTTCTCTGCAAGGCCTAACTGACAAACCGTTTTTAAAAGAGCCTCCCTTAAGGTAATTTCTCCCTTTTGAACACTGAAAGTCCTATTAATTATTCTGATTTTTTACTTTGTCCTCATTCCCATGGCCTAAATAGGCAATGTCTAATTGTATCCACTAACCCATTAAACCGAGCCTGTTGCTGTCTCATCAATTCCAACTCGTAGTGACAGTGTGTGACAGAGTTGAACTGTGTGCAGGGCGTCCGAGGCCGCGATTTTTATGGAAGCAGACTGCTACATCTTTCTCCCACAAAACCACTGGTGAGTTAGAACCGCTGTCCTCCCACTTAGCAGCAGAGTGCTTATCCCTGTGTGGACAGGGCTCCTTCCGATGTCCACTACTTACCTCCAAAACATTGCCGAAGAACTGCCACATTGGCCCTGGATCACCAGGAGAAGCCTGCTCCACAGAGCTAGTGACCGTGCACGACCCAAAGGGTGACATTTGCTCAGAAGCAAAGTTCAGAAGGCAGGAGGGGGTAGGAAAGATGAGCGATTGGAAATGGGGAACCCAGAGGAGGTAGCAAGAGTTTTCACAGTGAGGGGACTGCAACTAATGTCATTAAACAAAGAGTGCACTCATTGGTGAAGGGGAAGCAAATGTGCTATGTCAGCCTCCTCTCATGCCATAGTCAGATGTTTAAAAACACACCGTCTAGTCTACGCATGAGGAAAATACCAGACGGACCCAAGCTGAAGGACGTTCTACAAAACATCTGACCAACACGCGTCAATATGTCAGCCTATTGCTTTCAAGTAAGTGCCAACTCAGAGGGGCCTTTAACGGTCGGCACAGATCGGCCTCATAGAATTTCCAAGGCTGTATAGTAGGCAATCAGGCTGTCACTGTTTTCTGCTGCAGCGTGGCTGGTGGGGCTGAACTACTGACCTTTTGGTTAACAGCTTAGCGCTTAAACAGTGTGCTACCAAGAGTCCTTGAAAATTTCCCAAGTTACTAAAACTAAGCAAAGCCTGAGAAGCTATTATGGCCAAAGGAGCCTGAGAAGAGAGACTTTCAGTAAAAACTAAGGAAGAATGAATAAAATTTAGTTCATAAAATGTATCAGCATTGGTTCATTAGTTGTGACAAATGCACTACAGTTAGGTACAAGGGGGTTCCCCTCCCCAAACGGAAAAGACTGCTGAGCAGAGCTTTCATGGTACGCATTTTTCCCCTCTAGGTGAGCATCTAGCAACTCACTCTGAGTTACTGCCCCCCAGTGGTGCCGTCTGGGAAGGTTCTCTATGGTCACAATGAATTTTTCATAAAAGTTGTTTCACTTGAACCTTGTTTCTTGTGATGGCCAATTTAAGAGAACAGCATGCAGCTGTGAAATTTTGGTTCCTGCTCGGGGAAAAATGCCGAGAAACTATTGTGCAATTGAATACAGATTACCAGGACAGCGCTATGGGAAAAACTCAAGCGTACAGGTGGTTTCCTTGTTTCAAAAGAGGTGAAATGTCGATTGACGATAAACCTCATTCTGGACGTCCATCAGCTTCCCAAACAGATGAAAATTTGTGCACATGTGCTCGAAGACGGACAGAAACATTGAAGATGCGGGGAAGTTATCTGGACTCTCCTAGAGCTCCGTTCAGCAAATTTTAACGGAAGATTTGGGAATGAGAAGGATCGCTGTGAACTGTGTGCCTTGAGTCCTGACCGAGCAGGAAAAGAGCGTCGAGTGGAGGCATGCAGGGCGTTGAAGGAACGCCTCCAAAGGGACCCAGACATTTTTCCAGGTCATTACTAGTGAGGAGACCTGATGCTGTTCTTACCACCCAGAAAGCAAACATCAGTCAAGTCAGTGGAAAACTCCATCGTCACCTTGCCCAAATACAGCTCAGCAAGTGCAATCAAAGATCAAGACAATGCTCTCTTATGTTTGGTTTGGTTTTATGATGTAATGAGGATGGTGCATTTGGAGTTTGTTCTACCAGGTCAGACTGTTAATCAAGATTTCTATTTAGAGGTTCTAAAAAGACAGCACAGCATTTTGTGACAAAAAAGGCCTGCTTTGTGTCAGACAGGGAACTGGTTTTGCCACCACAACAATGCACCTGCTCACACAGCCATCTCAGTGTGCCAGTTCAGAGCCCAAACCAGCATGCCACTCTTGCCCCATGTATCTGACTCACCTGACTTCACCCTGTACAACTTCCTTTTGTTTTTGCGAATGAAGAGGGACATGAAAGGACCGTGATTTGATGGCATAGAAGAGGTGAAGAAAAAATGAGGGAGGTGCTGTCAGTCATCCAAACAGATGAATTTGAAAATATGTTTCCAAAAATGGAATCACAGGTTTGACAAACGTAGTAAGTGTAATGGAGAGTACGTTGAGGGTGATACGATTGTTTTTGTTTTGTTTTGTTTTTAATTAGATACATTCCTTGGGGGGGGTGGGAATTCCAGTTTTGGTTTTTTTTGGTACCCCCTAATAAGACCTGAATGATACAGGAACACTCTACCATCTTTGAGACTTTTCTGTAAATGTAGAACTATTTTATACAAATGTATTTTAGATATAATTATTACATTGCTTAAAATATGTTGACTAAATGAGAAAGAACGTCTATGCTTCCAGAGACCCATTGTCAGTGAGTCAATTCCAATCCATAGAGACCCAACAGAACAGAACAGAACGGTCCCACAGGATGTCCTTGGCTGTAATCTTTACAAAAGTACTGAAGGCCACACCTTTTCCCACAGAGTGTCTGGTAGGATCAAAAGCCAAGAGCCTTCACTACTGTTCTACCAGTGCTTCTGGTATTCTTCACAAAAGAGACAAAAATCATTCTAGTTTATTTATAAAAAATAAAGTAGTGAATGAAGGTGAACTTTTGTTACTAGATAGTGAAGAGTTTACAAAGCTAGAAAAACAATGCGAATGTGGCTCAGGCACATGGAAAACAGGCAGATCAGTGAAATAGAAGGGAAAGTCAAGAAAGAAACCAAGAATATATAATGAAGTGTGCAATACTTAATTGTGTAATAGTTAGGGAGCCCAGGGCACTGATGGCCTAGCACTGGACTGCTGGAACCACAAGGTTGGCAATTCAAAGTCACTAAGCAATCTGAGTAAAAAGAGGAAGGTATCTACAGCCTTGGAAATAAACCCTGGATGGGGTGGTTATGTATCAGAATTGACACAATGGCAGTGGCGTCCCTGTAGTTATTGATCCATAAATCATAAAAGTGATGGGGAAATTATTAAAATTCTAAATAAATTTCATTTTAAAATTCAAATGTAAAATGTGCTTATAAATTTATCTTAAAGTTTAATGACAACTTGATATCACGATGAGCTTCTAATTGCATAAACAAAAGTGAGAGAAAGAAGGAAAACTACAATTTCTGTGTGTTCACAAATAAAAGTTAAATTAAGCAGTATAAAAAAATCTGGAAAAAATACGTTTGCAACATATAAGACCAGAAACATATCTATAGAAAACAGTGCCCATTGGAAGACCTGAAATTGGACTCCTCTCTAAACATCTGACACCCATCTTTTAGAGAAATTTACTATATTATCAGCTCAAAAAAGTGTCAAACTCATTCATCTTTTACATGACATATTATGGCCAAAAACATAAATAAACCCATTGCCATCAAGTCAATTCCAAGTGTAACTCTTTATGGGAGCAGATATACTGGTCAATCTTGTGAGAGCTTCTGGTGGATTTGAACCTCCAACCTTCTGGTTAGCAGACCAGTCCGTAACAGATACATTATAGCACTACACGTAAAGGACAACTGTACCTTCCTTGGTTTCACTGGTGAACTTTGACTTATGATGTTCTCAATGTTCCCCCCCCCCCAGTTTCTCCTCTTCCTACACTCAGCAGAACAAGATTACACAGTCTGCTGTGATCCATGGAGACTCTCAAATGACACAGTTTACATGTCCTGAATGATCCCTCTCCGCGGGTGGTGGAAGCTCAGTGCGTAATAGAAGTGGTCGATTGGTGCCCCCTTCCCTTGAAGTGAGATCCAGGGCATGTGCCATGCTTCCCATAATTTAGATAATACCCATGTCGATGGCCAGCAAAATATTCACATCCCTAGTCAAATAAGGAAAAATATCCATGAGAAAAAGATAGAAAAATTCTACGAGATAGAGAGAACATGAACAGGAAACCCATTAAACTTTAAATAAATATTAATGAGGGCACTCAAAAATGCTCACCCCTAGTAATCAAAGAAATAAAATCAAAGCAACCATTTTGTCTATCAGTCTGGCAAACAATGGAACAACACAAGGAATGATAATGCACAGTGTTGACTTCAGTGTGTGGCAATTAGTACGCCCATACAATGCTTGTGGGAGTTTAAATTAGGACACCTTTTCAGGAGAACTTGGAACGATAACAACAATAATAATAACAGCCAATAATGCTGAACTTGTAGAGAGGGCCAGGGTATGATCTACCTGCTTACCATGCAGTGACTGTCTCATGGTAACTCAAAAACAGAGACACTGTCATTATCCACATTATCCGACGAGGAAATTGAGCCAATGAGATATCTGAATCTAGAGCTGATGCTCTGAGGAGTACATGAAGTGTCCACCTGCGCTGCGATCCTTAAACAACTGTGGGGCATTTATGAACCTACATAGACAAGAACGCTCACTGCAACGATTTTATGAAAGAGGATAAAAGGCAACGGCGGAAATCATCACCAGCAGAGATTGAATTAAAGAAACTGAGGGATCCCTCTAGATGGCACAAATAGTTTGCACTCCCCGAGTAACCTAAAAGCTGGCCATGTGTATCAAAAGATATCGCGTCTGCGGTCTTAAAGGCTTGAAGATAAACAAGCGGCCATCTAGTCGAGAAGCAACAGAGCCCACATGGAAGAAGCACACCAGCCCGTGTGATCATGAGGTGTCAATGGGATCAGGTATCAGGCATCTAAGCCCCAGAACAAAATCATACCAATGTGAAGGGGGGAGGGAAGGGGGGCAGCATAGAATGGAGATCCAAAGCCCATCTGTAGACAATTGGACATCCTCTTACAGAAGGGTCACAAGGAAGAGAGGAGCCAGTCAGGGTGCAATATAGCACTGATGAAACATACAACTTTCCTCTAGTTCTTTAATGCTTCCTCCCCCCTCCACTATCATGACCTCAATTCTACCTTACAAATTTGCCTAGATCAGAACATGCACACTGCTACAGATAAGAGCCCGCAACACAGGGAATCCAGGACAGAAGAACCCCTCAGGACCATTAATGAGAATAGTGATACCAGAAGATTAAGGGGAAGGTGGAAGAAAAAAGGGGGAATCAATACAAGGATCGACATATAACCTCCTCCCAGGGGCACAAAAAAACAGAAAGGCAGGTGAAAGGAGACAGTGGATGATGTAAAATATGAAAATAACAAATTATAATTTATCAAGTATTCATGAAGGAGGGAAGGGTCAGGGAGGGAGGAAAAATGACAAACTGATACCAAGGGCTCAAATAGAAAAAAATGCTTTGAAAATGATGTCAATATATGTACAAAATGTGCTTGACACAATGGATGAATGACGTCTGGATTGTGATAAGCGTTGTAAGAGCCCACAATAAAAGTATTTAATAAAAAAAATTAAGTTGGCCATGTGAACGTGCTGAGCAGTGCCACGGAAGAAAGGCCTGGCAATCTGCTCCTGGAAAGATTACTGCCAAGAAAACCTTAAGGGCCAATTCTCCTCGGTAACACATGGGGGCTCCAGTCGACTCAGAGTCAACTCCACAGCAGTGTTGTGTTGTGTTTTTTTTTCAGGCCGTACTATGTACATAATAGTCATACTATAGAAAAATAATTGCTGTTAATTTTATAGTGGGCTCTAAGAGAATAGATCAGTATGTTCTAGTCCTGCAGATTATTTTTATTGTATTTATATAGTCAAGAGTTGAGAAATGCTCCTAGCAAGCACGCATTGCCTTTAGAACCAGTAGTCACGGAGTATACTCATTATTTATTAAGAAAAGGAACGGGCGTTTTTTTTATTACTGGACCTGATCTGTCTTCTATTTCCGGTGTCCTCATCAGAACCCTTATATATTTTCTTGACTGAGACATAATGATGATGGCCCAATGAAAGGCTGGTGGGGCAGCATTGGAGGAAACAGAAGAAGAGGGGTGGTCACGAACACAAAGTAATGAGTTGGTGCATGAAGGCTCTCCACCTCTGCCCATGTGCCTGGGCTTGTCGGGACTTTGTCAAATCCAGGTGGGTAAAGATTCAGAACCAAGAGGACAGGGACACCGGATCCCCGTGTCCTTGCCTATGGAGCAGCCTCCTTCCTGGCCCTTGGGCAGACATCTGGGAAGGAGCTGGACTATGCAGGTGGGCGCAGTGGTGTGGAGAACGATCCCCTCAGAGCTTGTGCAAACTGAGCACCAGCTCTTTCTTGTGCTCCATCAGGCCTCCAGCACCTTCAAGGTCAAGACCACCAGTTTTTGCAGCATGTGGATCATCAGGAGCGGCTTCTAGTCCACGTGGAGCAGGGTTCCACAGATTTTGCCGAGCCTGTGTTCTTGCCAGGCTGTAAGTCCGTGGAGGCATGCAGTGCACTAGGGTTTTTCCAACACCTTCGTTGAGGCCGAGCGTCCTGCCTGCAAGTCCCTGGGAGGCTCTCGGTGCCTCGGTCTCTGTGGTACCTGTTCTCCACCCTGCAACTTCAGAGCACTGCAATGGCCATGGCGGGGACAGGGCTGGCAGAGAAGAGAGCTTTGATCAGCAAAAAGGAGATGCCAGTACTCACTTCTCAGGGTTACCGTAGAGATGCAATGTGGAGGTCCTGCTTGTAAGGTGGCTGGTGCACATTAAAGGGCAAATGGAAATATCTGAGAAGCAAAGAACGCATGGAGCTGACATCTAGTGGGACCCCCCCCTACACACACACACACACACACACACACACACACACACACACACACCACCCCTTCCCTGTGGCTGTGCTGCCTCAATGCACCAGGAAGTCATGCAGGGTGGGGTGGGGCTACACCCCATTTCACCAGAGTCCCACCCACCCGGTTTCTTCCTGCAGTCGAGCAGTGAAGAAATCCCTTTTCTTTGCCACTGAAACATTGCAGAAGGAGCGGGTGGCAGGACCTGAGGGGCCAGGATTGCTAAATGGCCTCGCTGAGATTTGTAGGCAGAGTCAGGTATGTCCTAGGAGCAGCTGTTCCAGAAGAGGTCATGAATGCAGGCTTATCTCACCTTAACTTTGTGAAGATAAGCCATAGGGCTCCCCCCGGGGCGGGGGGTGGGGTGCGGCTAGCCGTGAAGGCTGCTGGGACACCAGAAGGACACCTGGCCTCTTCCTGCATCGTGTCTGTCCTCTTTCGTGTGCTGCCCGCTGGTGTAGCCACCATGTCGCTCCATCTCACAGACAGTTTCTCCCAGGGTTGATGGCCTTTTCCAGTGGTTGGTCTTTCCCGATGATGCATTCCCAAAAACCATGTGGTTATTCTTCCTCCGAGCCAGGTTCGTCCATTCTCCTGGAAGCCCCAGGATGTGCACTCTTCTCCACCGCCATTCAATTGCACCCAGTCTCCTTCCACCCACTTAAGCTCCTGCCAAGCCCTGCAGGTCTCACCTGCTGCCTCCACCTGGGGAAAAGGGAGCAACCGGGAGGCCACTCTGCATGCCACCCCTATCTAGTCCCCCTACACCCTGGTCTCCTTACATCTGGTGTTCACCTCAGACACCACAGGAGGCCTCGGAGGTCACTTTATGACAGGATCACTTGCCTTTGGGCACAACCCAAGTTCATACACCGGAAGGTCATGGAAAGGTCCCCTCCTTTTCACGGCTTCCTAAAGAGACGCTCCATTGGGACTCGGCACCTTCCTGTCTCTGGTGGGCGTGTGGGGTTCAAAAGAACGCTCCCGCCTTGGCGAGCCAGGCGAGCCTACTTCCTGCACTTCCTCTGGTCTTCATGCATTCCGTTTATTCAGCTGTGAGACGGGCGCAGCACCAGTGCCAACTTCACACGTTATTTTAAGGATTAAATAAAATAACTCCTCAACGACTGGTCATAGCCAAGGTATTCAATGATTGATCTGTTTGTTCCACATGCCATCATCAGACGGACCCATATGGCCAGTCCAATTCCCTCCTCATGAGAAAGATTCAACTTCTAGCATAGCACTGGGCCCACGGCCAGCGCCTTCCTGGGTCCAGACCCCACTGGTCTCTCGGACCTACTTGAAGGCAATATTTACACAAACAAGTTGTCTTCTAAGATTCAGGGAGAATCACATTGATTTTTTTTTCTCTAAAAGTTGCCCTTTTTGATACAAGTATTCTTTGCTTTAAGAAAGCTTTATAAGCTGATGGTGCCCGGCTATCAAAAGAGATAGTGTCTGGGGTCTTAAAGGCTTGAAGGTGAACAAGCGGCCATCTAGCTCAGAAGCAAAAAAGCCCACATGGAAGAAGCACACTGGCCAGTGCGATCACGAGGTGCCAAGGGACCAGGTATAAGGCATCATGCAAAACAAAAAAAAGATATAAGTTGTGTATGTATGTGTATATGTATTTATGTATATATATACCATATTAAATGAAGGGGAAGTGCAGAGTGGAGACCCAAGGCCCAAGTGTTGGCCAATGGAGATCCCCTCATAGAGGGGTTTAGGAGAGGAGATGGGTTAATTAGGGTGTGAGGTAGCACCGATGAAGAACACAGCTTTCCCCCAGATCCTGGATGCTTCCTCCCCCCAACTACCATGATCCGAATTCTACCTTGCAGGGCTGGATAGGGCAGAGGCTGTACACTGGTACATATGAGGGCTGGAGGTATAGGGAATCCAGGGTGGATGATACCTTCAGGACCAAGGGTGTGAGGGACGATGCTGGGAGAGTGGAGGGTGAGTGAGTTGGAAAGGGGGAACTGATTACAAGGATCCACATGTGACCTCTTCCCTGGGAGATGGACGGCAGAGAAGGGGGGGGGGGAGACTCCGGATAGGGCAACATATGACAAAATAACGATGTATAAATTACTAAGGGCACATGAGGGAGGGGGGAAAGGGGAGGGAGGGAAAAAAAAAAGGACCTGATGCAAGGGGCTTAAGTGGAGAGCAAATGCTTTGAGAATGATTGGGGCTGGGAATGTATGGATGTGCTTTATACAATTGATGTATGTATATGTATGGATTGTGATAAGAGTTGTATGAGTCCCTAATAAAATATAAAAAAAGAAAAGAGGAGAAAAAAATGATTAGGGCAAAGACTGTACAGATGTGCTTTATACAATTGATGTATGTATATGTATGAACTGTGATAAGAATTGTATGAGCCCCAATAAATTGTTAAAAAAAAAAAGAAAGCTTTCTATACGCCACTTTGCTTTTAGCAAAGACCTACATTTCATACCCACGTTCACTAATCGAAAAGAAATTCAAAGAGGATTTTCACTTATTAAAAAAATGTGAAAAGCAAACAAGCGTCAGCACTGGTTCTTCGGTGAGGCATGAACAAGGCCGCACATCTTACCCTGGGCAGAGTATGGGGCATCGCCGCGCTCCTGCCCCGGGGGCTGCCCTGTACAGAGAGCACTTTCAGTGTTATATCATCTCATCCCCGCTTTTATGGTCGGTTGGTGTTAGTTTAGGTTTCATGTGTTATGTGTTATGACTTAGTGGGTTATTTGGGGGGTCTGGGAAAGCTCAGTGTTTTCCCATATAAACTAATGGTGATTGTTTCTTTGCTTTATGTCGTTTGGGCTTATGGAAATTTTCATAGGAGTGCTCTACATTCAGATTAGTGGGAGAAACCTGGATCTGCTTACTGCTTTGGGGACACGGTGGGGCATGGAGGCAAGGGCGAGTCAAAGAATACCTACAAAATCACAGAAAGCATCATTAGGCAGGAGTATTGAAAGATGAAGCTGTTATTCCTGGATGGACCTTCCATGTAGACCTGCACATTCGCGAATATGACGATTCCATCTCTCTAGATCTTCTCCGACGAACTCTGAGGCCATTTGGGCATTCTGAAGAGGCTCAGGTTGACTTCTTGTAAAATGGTCTTTGATGAGAGCGAACAAAAATAAGTCTGAGGGGAGGGGATGAGCACTGAAACATGAGGGGGTAGGTTTCCCAATGACAGCCCCATAAGACGCCCTTCTGTCCTTGAAGAACGAGCAGGAGCATTGTAGTGAATAAGTTGGGGCATTTTTTTGGTACCTTTTTCTTACCCATTGTAGTTTTCAATTTTCTCCTAGGTCGTTCTAGTAAAATCTATCAAGATGACCAGTCTTAAATCCCAAAAAAGGACTGTCACAATCTGCTGAGCTGCCCTCCCCTGCCTTGAATTTATTTGGCCCACCAGACCAACAGATCCCTGTGAAACTGCTGTTTGGAATGGACCTTTTATTTCATTTTTTGAAGGCACCCTAAGGAGACTAAGATCAGTGAGATAACTTATCTGCATCCATCCACTGAACCCAGAGACATACTTAAGCACATTTTGTTTGGGATAAACCCATATGTGTATGTATTACAAGCCTCATAGCAATATATATATTTACTCTTGTGGATATGTAACAAGCATTTTCCATTTCAAAATTCTTTTTTTTATTTACTAAATCATTTTATTGGGAGTTCTTAAAACAATCTATATATCCATTGTGTCCAGCACATTTGTACATATGTTGCCATCATCCTTCTCAAAACAGTTTCTTTATACTTGAGCCCTTGGTATCAGTTCCTCATTTTTTTCCCCTCTGTTCCCCACCCTCTGACCTTCATGAACCCTTGATACATTACAAATTATTCTTATTTTCATATCTTACACCATCCACTGTCTCCCTTCACCCCGTTGTTCTGTTGTTCGTCACCCTAGGGGTGGGGTGGTTATACATCAATCATTGAGATCGGTTCCATCTTTCTCCCTCCATCTTCTGGCTACCCTCATGGTATCACTACTCCCATCATTGTTCCTGAGGGGTTGATCTGTCCTGAATTCCATGTGTCAAGGGCTCTTATCTGTATCAGTATGCATGCTCTGGTTTAGCCGGATTTGTAAGGTAGAACTGAAGTCATGATAGTGGGAGAGGAGAAAGCATTGAAGAACTAGAGAAATGTTGTATATTTTGTCAGTGTTATACTGCACCCTGGATGGCTCCTCCCTTCCTTGTGACCCTTCTGTGAGAGAATGTCCAATTCTCTACAGATGGGCTTTGGGTCTCCACTCTGCACCCCCCCACCTCCATTTGCATCAATATGATTGTTTGCTTTGGGTCTTCTGATACCTGCTCCTGTCTACACCTGGTGATCACACAGGCTGGTGTGCTTCTTCCATGCGGACTTTGTTGCTTCCCAGCTAGATGGCCACTTGGTTATTTTTAAACCTTTAAGACCCCAGATGCTATGTCTTTTAATATTCAGGCACCATCAACTTTTTTCACCATGTAAATATTCTTCACATGTGTAATTCAGAGACATCAATGATGCTCATCATGTTGCTCAGCCATCACTCTCAACAGACACTCAGTGTCCCTTAAGCAATGATTCTCTCTTCCCCCTCCCTCCATTCCTTGGCAACCACTAGTAAACTTTGGTCTCTATCCATGGACATCTTCAAGCTATTTTGTAAGTATGATCATAGAATATTTTCCATTGTACTTCACTCGGCCTGTTTTCCAAGGTTCATCCACATTGTAACATCCATCAACAAATCAGTGGACAAACAAGAAGTGACATCTGTTTGCAATGGAAAGAGAAGTGAGGTCCTGATGCCTGTTGCAACCGGTTTACAATGTGACTGACAGTTTCTAAGATAAGAGTCAAACTTTCTTAAGGTGGTATTCAAACCCTGTCCCCCATGATCCTACTTATCTTCCCCTCCGCTCTCCACACGCATCCCTCAGATTGTCGTCTTTAACACACACAACTCCCTGTGTATAACTTCCTTACACCTGTATGCCTTTGCCCTACGCTCTTCCCTCTGCCTGGAATTTCTTCTCCACTCTCTGTTCATCCACATCCTGAAGAATGTAGCTCAATTATCTTCTCCTCTAGAAAGCATCCCCTCTTGCTGTCCCACCAATCAAAGTGGGTGTGCTTCTAGGGTGTGTCCATGAGCATAACCCTATTGTAACCGTGTCGTTACATTCTGGCCACCATACTACAAGGCAGGCTTCCTGGAGACGGGGAAATGTCCTTTTTTATCTTTGTCTCTCCAGCTTCTACCGCAGTGTAAAGTGTTCAAGGAGTGAATCGTTTTGTTTTATCTTACCCCAGCACAAATCTCAGGTTCAGAGAAAATCCCTCTTCCAGTCTGTGTCCAGCATTCAAGAATCTCAAACTAGCAGCTTGCTCCTCCTCAAGTCCCAGGTGTTAAGTTTCCCTACATTCATCTCTTTCCCAGGGATCCAGTGTAACTCAACTCCTCACCCTCTACTTTCTACTCCCTCACAAGGTAGTCTCTATCTGTGTTTACACGAGCACTAAAGCACAGCTGCTCCTGAGGGAGCATCTAGTCGAGGATAAAGACAGAAGAAAGGACCAAAAATCTACTTCTAGGAGCAGCCAATGAAACCCCTGTGGATCACCACAGCACCCAGTCACGGGACGGGCACAGGGTTTCACTCTGTTGTGTGTGCAGTTACTATGACAACTCACAACAACACTTGCACTGAACTGCATTGTCCCTGTGGAAGCACAGGGGCAGGGTTGGGGTGTGTGTGGAGGGAAGGGGGTTCCTAGTATGGCAACTTGGCCAGCAGGCACCCTCGAGTGTAAAGAAATGGTCTGTGGCCACAGAACAGACAAGAGATTCATCAACTGGGCTTCCAATCATAGTTTCCGACGTCCGACAGTGGAAGATATGACAAGATAATAATTTATAAATTATCAAGGGTTCATGTCGGAGGGGGAAGCGGAGAGGGAGGAGAAAAATGATGATGCCAGGGGCTTAAGTGGAGAGCAACTGTTTTGAGAATGATGAGGGCAACGAATGTACAAATGTGCTTTACACAATTGATGCATGTATGGATTGTAATAAGAGTTGTATGAGCCCCCAATAACATGATCTTTTTAAATCACAGTTCCTTTTTTATTTTATTCAACCAAGTTAAATGCTAACCCGAGGGATGAACTCTACCAGAGTCAGACGGGAGCAGGGGTAATAGTAATCATCATCCTTCTACCTGAGCCCGAGAATACTACTAACTAGTGTGTGTGTCTATATGTCAAACACCATATGAAGAATTTTGCCTGGACCAGCTGTCTTAACATTCCCAAGTTTTTAAGGGATCTACCATTATAGTTGTGTGATCTTGAATAGTTGTTGTTGTTGTTGTCATCGTTAGCTGCTATCCAGTTGCCTGCATGGTGATCCCATATGCAATGGGATCGGCTCACTGAGATCCATACAGTGGTCTCTGGCTTCTTTTTAAAGTAGATTCCCGGTCTTTCTTCCTTGTCTGTGTTAGTCTGGCAGTTCTAATGAAGTCTCTTCAGCCTCATAATAACAAGCAAGCATGCTGTAACATGGCAGATGGCAGCGGCTACCCAGGAGAGACACTGGCAGGCCACAGGGCCAGCAGCTCTGGAACGGAAGGTGAGCATTCTATGCCTGAGACAGCACTGCCTTCATTTTGCCCACATTCTCCTGAATAAAAAGAGCATATTCATAGTATCTGCAACATAGCTCTTAATCAGTGATTATATGTAAAAGTTTTGATGAGGCCTGCCATGTAGTAAACGCACCCTCCCCGCCAATTGTGACTCCTCATTGCCAAAGTTAGTCTAAACCTGGAACACTAGCCCTAATCACCAGGAATTACTGCCTCAAATGTTACCAGGTTGCTCAGGCTGTCCAAAGGGAGGGAGCTAAAACCAACAGGTGGGAGGAACAGGAAGCAGCTAACCATGTCTCAGAATGATATTATACTTTTTAATAAAGCATTTAAAGTGACAGAGTGCAGCAGTTTTACTTCTTATCTACCCGTGACAATCAATCATGTATGTGTATAAGGTGGCATACTTAAAAATACACATTGAAGCCTGGTTTGCAAAGTGAAAAATCGGACCAACCTATAGGTTGATCAATATAGCCACTGCCATCAAGTTAATTCTGACTCACAGTGACACTACAAACGTTTCTGAGGCTCTAAATCATTATGGGAACAGACAGCCTCATCTTTTGCCCATGGAGCAGCTGGTGGGGTTGGAACTGCCAACCTTGAGATTAGCAGCCCAAGCTTACCCGACAGGACCAGAAGAGTCCCTTGTCAATCAATATGGGATTAACTAAAAACAAAACAAAACAAAAAAAACTATGACAGATTCAACCTATTAATTACTAAGGAATGATGACAAGAAGCAATGATGTCACCGGACTAATGATGTCCTAAGTGCTAGAATAAATTCATTCTCACGAGACCCTATGGACATGGACCAACTGTACTCCCAACTTACCAAGGAGGCCAAGGGAGGAGAAGCAATTTAGATCACACAACTAGTACATGACAAAGACGAAGACACGATTTGAATCCAGACCATCTGGCTCCAAGGTCCATCCTCTGCCCCACTGCACACACATGTACTGTTCATGCAAAACACACAGTGCCGTGGGGTTCCTAAATAAGTAAAGGATGAAGAGAAATCTGCCCCTACCACCACCAGCCCCCTGCAAAAAATGCTACTAATACAGTAGCACTGATGACCTGGGAGAATCTGGCCAAAGAATCAGGCATTGGGTGTGGTGGCCAGAGAGAATGTTGCCCTCATCTAAGTAGTTTTGAATTTGTTAAAATGTATGCAAGCATTATGGAATGGTTGAAACTGTATAAGAGTTCAATGAGTCAGTTATGTTAGGGTTAAACAAATCCCCTAATACTAAAAGAATGTCCTCTATAAGAACTGCTGGCCTTGCAGTGAACAGTTCAGAACTCACCTGGCAGCACCATCAGGGACCCATGGGAATCCATCAATTGCCACTACTAAGGGTTTGGGTGGGGGGGCTCACCTACCAGACCACCTCAGCTGGGTATCATCTTAAACATATAAATTTTGCATGTCCCCAAACTCAACTGCACATCTTTTATCCTCAAATGTCTTAGCCTTTACATTTACATTTAAGCCACCTGCCAGTCTAGTTCATGGCAAGCCATGTGTTTCACAAGAAAGCCACACTGCTGAGGTTTCCCATGACAGATCTTTCCAAAGCAGATCGCCAGACCTTTCTGCCTGGTGCTTCTGTGTGGCTTCAAACTGCCAGGGTAGCGATTGTGGGTGAAGTCAAGCACCACCCAAAGATACCATTTATATTATTGCCAATGTAATTATAATTTCTTATGATTTTCCCCAGTGTCCTGTTTTCTTCACCAGTGGAGAGTAATTTTAACTATTTTCTACAGACATTAAATCAGACTCCCAGGCTTCTCTTCTCCGTGCTTATTGTAAGGGTCAGAACGAATAAAGTGGTAGTGATGGTGGTGGTAGCAGTGGGGGGAAAGGTTAGAGGAATAATGGCAGCAATGGTGAAAGTGGTGGTGCTGACGTTGGTGTAGGTAGGGGTGGGTAGGAGCGGTGGTGGTAGTGGTGATGGTGGTGGTGGTGGTGGGTAGGAGAGGTGGTGGTGGTGGTGGTGGTGGGTAGGAGAGGTGGTGGTGGAGGTGGTGGTGGGTAGGAGAGGTGGTGGTCGTGGTGGTGGTGGTGGTGAGTAGGAGAGGTGGTGGTGGTGGTGGTGGTGGTGGTGGTGGAGGTGGTGGTGGATAGGAGTGGTGGTGGTAGAGGTGGTGGTGGTGGGTAGGAGAGGTGGTGGTGGTGGTGGTGGAGGTGGTGGTGGGTAGGAGAGGTGGTGGTGGAGGTGGTGGTGGGTAGGAGAGGTGGTGGTCGTGGTGGTGGTGGTGGTGAGTAGGAGAGGTGGTGGTGGTGGTGGTGGTGGTGGTGGAGGTGGTGGTGGATAGGAGTGGTTGTGGTGGAGGTGGTGGTGGTGGGTAGGAGAGGTGGTGGTGGTGGTGGTGGAGGTGGTGGTGGGTAGGAGAGGTGGTGGTGGTGGTGGTGGAGGTGGTGGTGGATAGGAGAGGTGGTGGTGGTGGTGGGTAGGAGAGGTGGTGGTGGTGGTGGTGGGTAGGAGAGGTGGTGGTGGTGGTGGTGGGTAGGAGAGGTGGTGGTGGTGGTGGTGGTGGTGGTGGGTAGGAGAGGTGGTGGTGGTGGTGGTGGAGGTGGTGGTGGGTAGGAGAGGTGGTGGTGGTGGTGGTGGTGGAGGTGGTGGTGGGTAGGAGAGGTGGTGGTGGAGGTGGTGGTGGTGGTGGGTAGGAGAGGTGGTGGTGGTGGTGGTGGAGGTGGTGGTGGTGGGTAGGAGAGGTGGTGGTGGTGGTGGTGGTGGAGGTGGTGGTGGGTAGGAGAGGTGGTGGTGGAGGTGGTGGTGGGTAGGAGAGGTGGTGGTCGTGGTGGTGGTGGTGGTGAGTAGGAGAGGTGGTGGTGGTGGTGGTGGTGGTGGTGGTGGAGGTGGTGGTGGATAGGAGTAGTGGTGGTGGAGGTGGTGGTGGTGGGTAGGAGAGGTGGTGGTGGTGGTGGTGGAGGTGGTGGTGGGTAGGAGAGGTGGTGGTGGTGGTGGTGGTGGTGGTGGAGGTGGTGGTGGGTAGGAGAGGTGGTGGTGGTGGTGGTGGTGGGTAGGAGAGGTGGTGGTGGTGGTGGTGGGTAGGAGAGGTGGTGGTGGTGGTGGTGGAGGTGGTGGTGGGTAGGAGAGGTGGTGGTGGTGGTGGTGGTGGAGGTGGTGGTGGGTAGGAGAGGTGGTGGTGGTGGTGGTGGTGGTGGTGGTGGTAGAGGTGGTGGTGGGTAGGAGAGGTGGTGGTGGTGGTGGTGGTGGTGGGTAGGAGAGGTGGTGGTGGTGGTGGTTGTGGGTAGGAGAGGTGGTGGTGGTGGTGGTGGGTAGGAGAGGTGGTGGTGGTGGTGGTGGTGGTGGGTAGGAGAGGTGGTGGTGGTGGTGGTGGGTAGGAGAGGTGGTGGTGGTGGTGGTGGTGGGTAGGAGAGGTGGTGGTGGTGGTGGTGGTGGGTAGGAGAGGTGGTGGTGGTGGTGGTGGTGGGTAGGAGAGGTGGTGGTGGTGGTGGTGGGTAGGAGAGGTGGTGGTGGTGGTGGGTAGGAGAGGTGGTGGTGGTGGTGGTGGTGGGTAGGAGAGGTGGTGGTGGTGGTGGTGGTGGGTAGGAGAGGTGGTGGTGGTGGTGGGTAGGAGAGGTGGTGGTGGTGGTGGTGGGTAGGAGAGGTGGTAGTGGTGGTGGTGGTGGGTAGGAGAGGTGGTGGTGGTGGTGGGTAGGAGAGGTGGAGGTGGTGGTGGTGGTGGGTAGGAGAGGTGGTGGAGGTGGTGGTGAGTAGGAGAGGTGGTGGTGGTGGTGGTGGTGGTGGTGGGTAGGAGAGGTGGTGGTGGTGGTGGTGGGTAGGAGAGGTGGTGGTGGTGGTTGGTGGAGGTGGTGGTGGGTAGGAGAGGTGGTGGGGGTGGTGGTGGAAGTGGTGGTGGGTAGGAGAGGTGGTGGTGGTGGTGGTGGAAGTGGTGGTGGGTAGGAGAGGTGGTGGTGGTGATGGTGGTGGTGGTGGCGGCGGCGGCAGCAGCAGCAGTGGTGGTGGAGTGAGCAAAGAGGGCAATAGTAATGAGATGGTGATAACAATGAGGCTGTTGTCGTGGATGCAAACAATGCAATATTTGACATTTCATGTAGTATTGAAGATAATGGCAAAAATATAAGCAGTAGCAATGGCGTGAGGGTCCTGGTGGCCTAGTGGTTTGTTTTGTTTTGTTTTGAGCGATGGTATGAAGGATGATGAAAATAAGGGTGCTAATTTCAAGCTGGACATTCAAAATATCAAACTCGACATTCCGATGGGGTCACCTAGCTAGTGAGACCCAAGCTATGTCCCCAGGGCTGCCGCTATCATTTAGCTGTGCACCCAGTGGTAAGAGTGGATGGGGGCATCTTTGGCAAAGAGGGAGCAAATAGAATGGCAGGCTGAGTAAGCGACATCATTTTATTTTTTCCTTCCCAGCCACAGTAGTTGATGCTGCATCTCAGCCTTCCCTGTCTACTCCATTTGGGGTTTGATTACAATAACAATTTCCTGCATAAACTTAGCAACAAAAAAAAGATGGGGAGAGAGAAATACAGGCTTACCAAGGAAAGAACGCTCTTCAGGGTTTCTATTGATCCACCATAGGCAATCCTTGGCTGGGCCTGTCAGAGCCAGAACCTACTAATTGCCACTGCCCATGTGGAGAGGTCACCCAGTATGATTGTAAGACCACATTCCAGGGTTGATGGCAAGGCCCCACCTGCCACGCCTGGCACAACACCCCCACAGAGTCCTGCTGAGGGACACGCAGAGTGTTGTGCCACAGACAGTGAGGTGGGCAATTAGGCTCCAGAATCAGAAAAGTTATTTTTAAGAAAAACACATCTGAATACCGGCAATAGCCTGTCTCACCAGAGAAGAATCACGACATTTGTGGCATCTCTGGAACTCGTTGGCGTTTCTGAAACTCATGCCAACAAAGGCAACCAGTAATTTGGACTCGAACCAGGCTAATTCCATCTCCAGCAGGTAAGGGTTTGGCTGAAGCACCTCCATTGTCTCCCATTGATTCACTGGGGGATTAGGTCCAATGAAGGCAGCAATTATGTCACCCTTCCTGGTGCCTGCCTCTGCATCTTATTTGGCTCTTCAGATCTGACTCCCCGCTGAGCAAGGCTGGGGCTTAAATGAAGCATCCATGTGTGCTGCCCACAGCCCACTCTTAAATGCTGATGAAGACGACGGTAATGACGGAGGTGCCATCCATGGCTGCCAACCCTACTTACCAGGGCAGGATCCTCCTCCAGTGGAAACGTGTCCTCCGCAGAACAGAAATGCCAAGCTTCTGCTAAAATTAGCATTTTCTCCTCTTCCTATTTCGAAAGCCCAGTTACCTGTTCCCCGCCGTGAACCCCCCTCAGTTTGGTTCAACCCAGAAACACAGGGTATCGCTCTGAAACAGACATTGGGTTGAGTACTAGATCAATAAGTTCCAATCCTACCCTCATGGAGCTCTTAGTCTAGCCAGGTAGACTGACACATGCCTAGCTAATGTAAACACATTGTGGAAGACGGGTTTAACACTTAGAAAACTGCGTACAAAGAGGGGCTCACAATCCGATTGACGAGAGAATTCTTGGGAGATGTAGCATCTGACCTGATGGTTGCATTCAACCCAAAACGGGATTGAGTTACATAATCTGGGCTTCCCCTCCTCATGAAAGCCATGCTCGTTTCCTCCACTCCACTATGGAAGTTTAATGAATTGCCTTTAATCCTAGCTTCCTAGAGTCCTTCATTTTCTTGATTCTGCAGGTATCTCAATCGGGAAGATTCCCAGGGTTGAAGGATCAAATCCAGCAAAGTGATTTTCTGACCCAACGTCTTTCTGGGCAGAATTCTCCACGCACTCCACCCAGAGGCAATAGCTCAAAAAACACCAGTCAAGGGACAACTCATTCCAGCATTTCTGTATACCTTACCAGGGACCTCAGGGAAATTGGGAGTATCTAGTCTTTCTAGAAAATTTGGAGATCGACTACCTCACTGTGTCCATTGTACAGACAAGGAAACTGAGCATCCAGTGAGCCATCATGATCACATAAAATCCAGGACGGCGCCATTGCACAAAAATATGTGTGCCCTTGGCAGGAGGGTTTGTGTTCCTCTGTTTTCTCTCTCTGTAGATAGTAGCGTGTTACTAATAGACGGCTCTTGGAAAATGTTGGTGTTGGGGTTGACGCAGAATTGAAGCACAAAGGACAGCAAGCAGTGTTGACTTTTTAAAAAATCTGGGCTCTGGAGTCAGACTTCCCTTACGGAAATTCTGGGTCAGTTCCTTTGTCGCATGTGACCATGGACAAGTTGTTCACAGTCCGTAGCCCTCACTCTGTCATCTGCAACATGTGGACATAATGGTACCATGGGGTGTGGTGAGGTTTAAGTGAAGAACATGTAGAAGGCACTTAATGTAGTGCCTGACACATAGTATGTGTTCAACAAGTGGCAGTTGTTGTCAGGGTGATGATAGAATTGAATACAAAATAAGTGACTCAGAAAGGGACTTGGGACAGAACTGGACAATGTGATAGAACAAGCCAGGCCCAATCCAACGTCAACCATACCCCAAACCTAGCTCCTATAGGGTTGCTATGAGTCAGAGGAGCATCAACCATCAGGAAGACCAATGTCTCAGGAGAGAAAATCTGTTCCCAGAATACATACCCTGACTGAGCTTCCCACCACCACCCTCTATTGGGCATCTGATGCTTGATAGCAAGGACCTTATCCTGTCAACTATACCTTGCGTACCCACTTTTAGCTACTATCATTCCTGCAAATCTAATGTTAATGACTTGTAAGATCTCTCCTTGAATTCTAGCAAGTATTTAATCAAAATACAAGTTTTCCAACAGGTTGTCCACATAAAAGATTTTATTTAATTCTCACAGCATCCTCAAAAAGTAGGCAAATGAGACCCATGGGACACATGAAAACATAGGTGCAGAAAGGTTAGGCAGAGTGCGTAGAATTCTACAGTTGGCAAGTGGTCGATATACTCATGACTGCCTCTCAGATCTCCTTACCCCACATTCTCTCACTAAATCCTCGCCACAGCACAGGAGCCATCTTTGGTAACGAAGTACAAGCACAATGTGGAGAGTCAGACATTAGTGGTTAAACGAGGGGTCTCCCAGGGCACACGGCTGCTTCACACACAGAGTGCCTCTGATCTGCACCCAAGGCAGAGGATAGACCAACTCCTACTTCGTGGTCCAAGGATCACTATGCTCTCACCACCTAGACGTTTCCTCTAACCAAAAACCCACTGCCACGGAGTCAATTCTGACTCCTAGTGTTCTTACATTGTCGTTGTTGTTGTCATGCCCCTTCGAGTCAGTCCAGACTCACAGCAACTCTATGTACAACCGAACAAAACACCATCAGGGCCGGCACCACCTTCACAGTGGTTAGGTTTGACTGGAAGAGAACATGGATGCAGCCACTGGGTCAATCCATCTCACCAAGGGCCTTCCTCTTTGTCCTCACCCTGCTACTTTACTAAGCATGACACCCTTTCCAGTGACTGGTCTCTCCTGCTAATATGGCCAAAGCACATAAAACAAAATATTAAGTTCCTTGCTTCTAAGGAGCATTCTGGCTGTACTTCTTCCGAGACAAATTTGTTTGTTCTTTTGGCCATTGCTGGTGCTTTCAATATTCTTTGACAGCACCGTAATTCCAGTGCTTTGATTCTTCTTCAGTCTTCCTTATTCAGTGTCCAATGTTCACATGCAGCTAGAAGGATTGAAAACACCATGAACTAAGCCAGGCGCACCGGAGTCCTCAAAGTGACATTTTTGCTCTTCCACGGTTTAAAGAGGTCTTGTGCAGCAGATTAACCCAATGCACTGTATCATTGGAATTCTTGACTGCTGCTTCCATGAGCCTTTGTGTATCCAAGCAAGATGAAATCCTTCACAACGACAATCTTTTCCCTGTTTTTATCACGATGCTGCCCAAGGAAGGTTGTGTCATCTGCATGTCACAGCTATGAATAAGCCTTGTTCCAATCTGATACCACATTCTGCTTCACAGAATTATACTTCTTGAAACATGTGCTCACTATACAGTTTGAATAAGTACAGTGAAAGGATACCACCCTGATGCACACCTTTCCAGCCTTTAAACCCAGCATCCTTACACCAAAACCGACCAGCCCTCAGTGCCATCAAGTGGATTACGACTCAGAGTGACCCTGTAAGGCAGGGCAGAACTGCTCCCTCTGCGTTTCAAGACTATTAACTGTTTACAATAATAGAAATCCCATCTTTCTCCCTTGGAGAGGCTGGTGGTTTTGAACTGCTGACTCTGCGGATCAGTCTAACATGTAACCACTACGCCACCAGGGGTTCATAAAAATCCTAGGACAGAGTAATTCTTGACAGAAGCAGACTACTGCCACGTCTTTCTCCCCACAGAGTGGCTGGTGGGTCTGAACCTCTGAACTTCTGATTACTAGCCAAGTGCTTTAACCACGGAGCCACCAGGGCTCCTATATACTAAAGCAAGACCCCCTATACCACATGTCTTTATTTTCCACAAGGCCATTGGAAACCCTCCAAATGGGAGCGGCAGGGCTCTTGTGTAATTGAATGTTTCCCAAACCTCGGTAATCCACACACCTGCCTCGCCTCTTTCCCATACCCATTGGCCATTTGTATTGTTCTCGAATGCTTTACTATCCTGCAAATCAACTTTAGGTCAGCTCATTTCTTTTACTTAGCCAATTTTTTGATGTCTTACTCCAGGATTGAACCTCACCTGCAGGGTTTATTGTAAGGCACCTTGAAGTGAAGCCATTGAAATAGAGAGGATTTGTGGCTCGCCAGTATGCAGCACACTCCAGTGGCTATAATTGCTGCATTCCATACACATCCTGCAACAGCCTCACACCAAAACCAAGCAAGCAAGCTCAATGGCATCGAGTCACCAACATGAGGAGTGACCTGGCCTAATGAATCATGAGAGCAATTAAATGCCAGTAATAATTTAATCACATATCAATATCATGATCATATCGATAATGAAATCACTTCAAGAATTTATAAACCTGAGATGGCAGCCACTTAAGAACTTCTGACATGCAATGATCATCCCCGGTTTACATGACACGGCTTTATAATTTCGTGGAGTTGCCAAAATTAAATGAGAGAACACAGAATTGAGTATGGAAGGGGTAACTGTTCTGAATAGATTCAAACCTTCCTTTGTACAAATACTAAAACAATTCTTCCTTTTTTCCCTCACTTCTCCTTTTAGTCTTCCTTCCTTTATCTGCCCCCATCTCGCCCCTCCCCCCTCTCTTTCTTCCTTCCTCATGTTTTTCTTTTTTTTCTTTCTTTCTTTCAGCAAACATGCAGTGTCTGGTATGTCCATGGACTCCAGGTTTCTAGAGCTTCAATGCCATCCCCAAGCAAACGTGTTGGGGATGTAAAATTAGGACGGAAATTTAGTATCCTCCCCACCCGGCCTAAAATGCCTAATATGCAGGCCACAAACAATTCCAGGGGTGAGCGGATGTGAACTAGTTCATTCATTCATCCATTCATCCTACAGCATCCACCGTGGGCTGGGCCGGGCCGTGTGCCAGGCACTGGAGATGCAAGATAGTGAACCAGACCCAGATCCCTTCCTAAGGAGACCTCAGACTAGTCGAATACAGGATTGTTCAAGGGTTCCCTCAATCAGACTTGGGTGGTAGGGGAAGTGTCCTGGAGGAGCGGTGTCTGAGAAGAGTGGTGAAAGGCAGGTTCACAAGTATGGCCGATACAAGGCCTCCTGAGCTAAGCACTCCCCTCCTTCCCTGCTGTCCCATCACGCCCAACTCACGGAGACACTGTCAAACACAGGAGAATTGCCCCTGTGCATGTCTGAGACTGTCACCCTTTACAGAAGTAGAAAGCCTCCGCTTTCCTCCACAGAGGGCTGGGGGTTTCCAACTGTGGACCTTGTGGTTAGCAGTCCAATTCGTGCCGTACACTACTAGGGTTCCTGAAACATTGAACTATTAACCCCAAATTGGCAGTTTGAACCCCTAGACATGTCTTGGAAGGCAAGGCCAGCCATCTACTTCTGAAAGCATACAGCTTTTAAAACATGGTTAGAATGGAGTCCATGGTGCCTAGTACCAAGAGACAGATAAGAGAAGGAGGCATTCAAAGATGAAGGAAATGCACCGGAAAAGTCATGAAAACAGACTCGATGGGAGAGAGGGGAGATTTTTCAGTTGGGTTGCAGCAAAATGACCCAAAAGGAAAGTTGGCAGAGATGGGAAGAACCGAACCACCAAAGGCCCTTGGAGCTAAGACATTTGAACTATAGCGTAATCTGGAGACCCTGAGGATAAGAATGATAAAATCCGGTCAAGCCCACTGGACCACTGCTAGAGGCACCGAGCAGGTGGTGGCAAATGGCATGGGTCAGTTCTACACACCATGTGGACCCGCGGGCCGGCAGTTCAGGCAGGGTCACAGGGCAATCCTTGGGCCAAGAAGGGAGGACCACGATCAGTCTTCCCAGGGAAGCAGGAAGAGGTGCCGTGAGGAAGCATGTGGTCTGAGAGACGAGTCTATGGAAGGCAGAGGCTCTGAAGGGAGGAGGAAGATAATAGACACAAACACATACATGTGTACACACATCATGTCTTCACATATATATGCCTGAAGGCAAGGCAACGGCCAAAGCCCAAGTCTGCAGAAACCGAACTACAGTTTTCACACTTTTCTGACCCTACTTCAAAATGTACCTCCTCGAAGCCATTTTAAAAAAATCGTTTTATTGGGGTCTCATACAACTCGTATCCCAATCCATACATCCATCCATTGTGTCAAGCACATTTGCACATTTGTTGCCCTCATCATTCTCAAAACATCTGCTTTTCACTTGAGCCCCTGGCATCAGCTCCTAGTTTTTCCCCTCCCTCCCCATTCCCTCTCCCTCATGAACCCTTGATAATTTACACGTCATTATTATTTTGTCATATCTTACACTGTTCAACGTCTCCCTTCGCCCACTTTTCTGTTGATGGACCTCCAGAGAGGTTATATGTAGATCCTTGTAATCTGTTCCCCCTTTCTATCCCACCTTCCTTCCACTCTCCCGGTATCACCTCTCTCACTACTGGTCCTGAGGAGTTCATCTGTCCTGGATTCCGTGTTTCAGGTTCCCATCTGCACAAGTGCATATCCTCCAGTCCAGCTGGATTTGTAAAATGGAATTGGGATCATTATAATTGTGGAGAGGAAGAAGCAACCAAGCCCACACGGTAGAAGCACACCAGCCTGTGTGATCACAAGGTGTCAAAGGGATCAGGTTTCAGGCATCAAAGAAGGAAAAATCGTATCACAGTATGCTCGCCTTCCCGATACGATCGCCGAGGACAAATGGTGGCATAAGCAATTGTGATGAAGAAAACTGATGTTGCCTGACTATCAAAGGATACAGCATCTGGAGTCTTAAAGACTTGAGGGTAAACAAGCAGTCATTTAGCTCAGAAGTATCAAAGCACACATGGAAGAAGCACACCAGCCTGTGTGATCACGAGGTGTTGAAGAGATCAGTTTTCAGGCATCAAAGAACAAAAATCACATCATTGTGAATGAGGGGGAGTGCAGAGCGGGGACCCAAAGGCCATTTGTGGGCAAGTGGATATCCCCTTACAGCAAGGTCTTGGGGAGGGATGAGCCGGTCAGGGGGCAGTGCAGCAATGATGGAGCAGGCTTTTCTGCTTGCTTCTTCACTTGGCATTCCTTCACTCCTCAGACCTCCAACTAACATTGCCCTCCAGCATTGAAAACCCCTTCTTTCTGCAATGCCTTTCGTGGCAATTAGCACTAAACCGCTCTTTCTTTCCCTGACCTTTAGACAGCACCAGGGCTTGTTTCCGCCTGTGCATCCCTGGGGGATCCTGGAAGACTCCCAAGAGCCGGTGGAGGGCAAATAGCATTTAAGGAAACGAGGTGAAGACCGCATTTTGTGGGAGGAAGCATGATCCCCTGGAGTCAGACAGCATCTGGGGGAACTGGGGCCAAGTTTCTACCCGAGGAGGGCCAAGCAAACAAGATAGGAAGGACAGAGGGGCCTCACACAGCACACGTCTCCTCAGCTGCGACGTGGTTGGCATTGGCATACAAAGTCCTTGCTGGCAGACGACTCAGGGAGAAATCCAATGGCGTGTTTCATGGGGATGCAGAGGGTGCCGGCAGAGGGGAGGTGGAAGGAGGAGATCGAATGCGGGCCAACAGCAAAATAAATGACTGAGGACAGAGACCGCGGAGTAAAACGGGCAGCGAGCGCTGGCTCCGAGTTACGTGAAGATCAGCAATCAGGACAGAGAGTCAATGTCAAAGGCAGTGCAACTGGGTTCTGTGTTCATTTTCAAAAAAGGAGTAAGATAAAAACACTCACGAACGCATTAACAGCAGTTGATTTGGGATAATGAGATAATAGGTGACATTTTCCTTTTATTGCTGTTCAAATGTGTGCGCCCGTACATGCATGGCCTGTATGTGTGGGGTGAGTGTGTGTATCAAAATTATGTACAACAGGGTGAGCTGAGTCAGGTAGTCCCACCATGGGATGGGGAGGTGGGGGGTGGGGGTGGGGGGAAAGGTGTCTCACTGATGCATTCTAAGCCAAATGAATCCATCTGGGACCCAAAGTGATAATCACTGATTGTGGGAAGATCTGAAGCCACGCAGCCTGCCCCACATGCCTTTCTTAGTCCGTCCAATTACCCTCGCCCTGGTAATGAGACTCAACGTAGGTTACTCACACACAGGCCGACTTACTTTCCTGAGTGCCCCTCCCTCCTCCTCCTCCACAACCAGCTCAGGTGAGGAAAACTACCCATCGAGAGAAGTCCCCCAAGTTCCTGGGTTTGAGTCTGAGGCTGGCCCCCACAGAGCATTCCCCCGCTTGCTGCCTGGAGGGCTATGATTGGTGCTCTCCCACCCCATCTCCCCCTTGTCATCCTTTTCCGGCCTGGGGAAAGAACAGAGAAGCTTGAGGGGAGTAAGGTTGACTTTGTAGATAAAGATATCGAACTGTGGTGCTGGAGAAGAATATTCAAAGTCCATGGACAGCTAAAAGGACAAACCAATTCACTTGGGAAGAAAGCCAGAGTAGAGTGTCCCTAAGAGGCCAGGACGTGGAGACGTCATCTGACACACTGTGGACATGTTGTCAGGAGAGACCAGTCCCTGGAGGAGGACATCGTGCTTGGGAGCGTGGAGGGGTGGTGTAAAAGAGGAAGGTCTCAATCCAGGAGATGGATGGACACAGTGGTTACACCACGGACTCAGGCGTAAGAATGAGTGTGAGGATGGCACAGGACCAGACAGTGCTTCGTTCTGTGGTGCATCACGTCCCTATGGCTGGGAACCTACTCAGTGGCAGCATCCAAACGGAGCTGGGGTGAGGCAATGACCTCCCCCAGCTTGATAGCACAGGCTTCCCCAAGATCCCAAGACATTAGAGGAGGCAAGATTCTGGTCCTCGCCCTTGGAGAACACATCAGACTAGTGATCCTCATAATACCCAGGGTTCTGTTTTAGCTCCTGTCTGGAAAGCTGTCACTGAACCGTAGGTGCCCCACCCACATCTCTAGGGAAGCATGATTCCAGGAATGTTCTGGAAAATAGGGAAGCGGAGTCAGTGGGGAGAGAAGACACCTTGGATTAAAGATGGAGACTGGCAGGAGAGGACAGCTTGCTGCACCAATTTATTTATGCTCAAGCAGACTGTGCTTGCCCCAGAGTTGAGACTCTGAGACTGAATTCTTCCGGTGTCCTTGGTGGATCAGCAAATATTTACCCAATACTCATTCTGCGGTCCAGTTCTGAGTCAGATGGGGGCATGGATATTTGGAGGAGCTGACCCTGCCCTGGAGCAACTCTGAGACCAGTAGGGAAGGAAGAACATGGGATCAGGTTGAAGAAGGGCTCCATTGCCCCTCACCTTGGGGTGTTGTGATCACATAACTCCCTGCCATCAAGTCGATGCTGACTCATAGTGACCCCCAGACAGGGCAGAGCTGCCCCTGTGTAATTCCAAGACTGTAAAACACTCTTTATTGGAGTAAAATGTCTCAACTTTCTCCCTCGGAGTCACTAGTGGTTTCCAACTACTGACCTTACAGATTGTAGCCCCAAACGTAACCACTACACCACAAGGCACCTTCTGAATGCACGGGCAGAGCTAAATGAAAGTCACTAGAGATTCTTCAACCAAATCTCGACATTCTTTTGTGTGTGTGTGTGTGTGTGTGTGTGTGTGTTATAGGAAGGCTTGTTCCAAGTCCTCAATGGCTCAGCAATGAAAACCCCTCATTTTAATGGCTCAGCTACTGAAATCATAAAGGATAACCAGCCAGTCTAAGGAATAAAGTTTGCTGGTCCAAACAAAGATTGGATCCAGATTCTGATTCCTGAGAAGTATCCCATTTCATCTGTGGTTGAGAGAGAAGTCACCACCAAAGGCCACCGCAGTCTCAGAGAGTCCCTGAAAGCAGCACTTAGGCATCACAATTGGATTTGAAACCAGAATGGCAAACACACCAATGTTTGTTTTTGTTTTTTTGCCTCTTGATGTTCTCACTGAAAGAAAAGTACACTGAGATAAACCCCCAAGGACCAATAATGAGAGTAGCAATACCAGGAAGGTGGGGGAAGGAAGGCGGGAATCAATCACAATGATTGACATATAAACCCCTTCCAGGGGCACAGACTACAGAAAAGTGGGTGAAGGGAGACAGTGGTCAGTGTAAGACATTAAACAACAACAATAACTTATAAATGATCAAGGGTTCAGGAGGGAGGTAGGGTGAGAGAGGGAGGGGGGACATGAGGAGCTGATGCCAAAGGCTCAAGTAGAAAGAAAATGTTTTGAAAATGATGATGGCAACAAATGCGCTTGGCACAATGAGTGAATGTATGGATTGTGATAAGAGCTGTACAAACCCCCAATAAAATGATTTTTAGAAAGAAAAGAAAAGTGCACTGGTCAGAGCATCCAAATCAGCACACCACCTGAGAGATGCAAACAGTTTTGCCTTCCTCCTGGTGACCCAAAAGGCGCTGGAGGTGCAAGTTCAAACAGAGGCCCCTGATTTGGCCTGAACAGTGTCTAGTCACCCAAGGCACATTAAAACAGAACCCTGGTATTTTTTTTCTAAAGTATTGAATATCTCTTTATACATTCAAAACAAACAAACAAACAGTAAGGCCTGCTGGTCTACCTCTGAAACATGAGCAATTGGAGACTGTATGGAGGGCAGTTCCACTGGGACACACAAGGGGTCGCCACAAGTCAGAATCAGCTCCACGGCAAGTGGCTAGACTTTACCGAGTCTGAATGCTTGTGCTTTTATCTCTCCAGATTCGGTTGTCTAGGGACTCCATTTTTTTAAAATCACCACTGGTGAGCCACTTGTAGAATCCAAGGGTTGTGGGCAGTCAGCAGTGGGCCGATTCTTCCCGAGCCACCAGCCACCACCGTGCAGAAAGTCCAGAGGGGACTTCTCAACAGCCCTTATCTTAGAGCAGGGCAGGGCCCACGAAGGTGCTCAGTGCTCCTCCCTGCTTGTGAACTTTCTAGAAGAGTCTTGCTGTAGGCTCTGAGTCCTCAGGCTATGTAGAGTTACCCACCAGTAAAAGTTCGGACTTGTGATATCAGTAATGGACTTCCAAGCCCAGGGGCGAGAGTATCCAGGCTGACCGCTTCCTTGAGCATGTCTATCCAGCTATGAAATACTTTTAACTGTCATTTAACTATGCTCTGGCCTCGCTGCCAGAGTCGGGAGTATTCTTGTCAAGAGAGGGCCAAAGAATCACACATCCGGCAGGAGGAGTACTGAGTCAGAGCACAGAGACACAGGTTCAAGTCTTGACCCTGACACTTGCTATGTGACCTTGGGAAATGGTTTAGCCTCTCTCGGCCCTGGGTTCTTCACCTACCTTTCTAAATGTGATGGTTGCTTAAATGATTCTGTGTATCAGTGCACAAAGCTGTCCCTGAGGAATTGGGAGCATTCAGGGTAGTGGTCCCTGACCCCTGAATTTGAACATGATCAATGCATCCCCTCTTTCTGCCTATACTGATCCAATTAACTGCCATCGAGTCAATGCGACTCATAAGGACCCTACAGGACAGGGTATAACTGTCCGTTCGTGTCTGAAATGGTAACTTTTCTTTCTCCCCCAGAGCGGCTGGTGGTTTTGAACTGGTGATCTTGAGGTTAGCAGCCCAAGATACAATCACTATGTTGCGAGGGTCCAAAGAGAGGTAAAAGGAAAAGAACACAAGTGTAGGATCAAAAGAACTGAACCTGGATCCTGCTTGCCCATTAAAACTCCAAACTCCCTGACTCTGTAACTACTGACAGGAGTAGAAAGCCCAGTCTCCCTCCTGAGGAGCTGCTGGTGGTTTCAAACTGCAAAAGACCTATTACATTTGAAGGCTTTCCAGGGGAAACCCATAGTAAATGATAATAATATGGTCCGATGTCTTCATACAAGTTGAGCATCATCAGCAATATTCCACAGTTCAAATATCTATAACTCATAGATGGAGGCTTCTGTTTAAAACTGAAGAATGATTTCACCCTTGGAGTCAGGGAATGGTTGCTTCTAGCCCCGCAGCACCTGGGATGTGGAAAGTTGTTAAAATTCTTTCCTCAAAGAGTTTCCCACAGTGTGGTCCCAGAGAAAGTGCCTGGGAGCCAGACAGATTCTGTAGGTGATCTAACGTCCCATCTTCTGCCAAAACCACGGTCAGGGGTGTCTGTGGGGAGGACTCTGCTCTCCCCATGCTAATAGCCGGGACGGCCATCCTCTCAACTCTGACCCACTGACTTGACAGTAGACACGTGGTAAGTTGGATGAAAAGGAAAAAAATAAAGAAATAAAAAACTTCTGACCCAAGAGGACTGGAGGGAGGACAGAAATAGACCCCTGAGAGAGTGGGCATCTTGGAAACTCTGAGAACCACTCCCCCACCCCCAACACACACACACACACACACACACACGAGAAAAATATTTACATCAGAAGAAAACAGCACAATGGGGTTCTGAGCTGTACCCATCTTATGGACAGCTCCCAAGCCCCCACCATGTGCCCATGCTGTCCTTTACAACCTTCCTTCTGCTCTTGGCCCTCAGCCTTGAGAATGTATGTGTAGGGTTTAGACGCTTAAAGGTTACAATAAGCAGACTGGAGTCTCAATCTCCCACTGAGACTGAGGGCCCCCCTGTAAACAGAACCTGTGTCCTTCCTCTGACTGGGCCCAATGAGGGCAGCACTGTGTCCCCCTCACACTGGTGTCCATGAAGCCAGAACTGTGTCCCCCTCACACCAGGACCCATGACTGCTTGGCTGTGCAGCACAGCACTGAAAATCCCCACATTACCTTCTCGCTCTCCCTTCTCTCTGCTCTTAAGAAGATGCCTGGATCAGGAAGAAGTAATCATCTAAGCCCAAAGGCAGAAAGAACAAAGCCTCTATCATTTTTTTCCTAAGTTACGAATCAGAAGCTGGATTTTCTCCAAAAGATTTATCTGATTGCGGGAGACAGCTCACATGTGTCTTAGATACCCTGGGCTGCCACATCTGCTTAAAGAGCCACCACACACACACACAGTGTATACTCACTAGACCAACACTAGGAGGAGTGGGGGAAGAGGATGCAACCCATGAGTCAAGCACCACTTCCACATCTGCCCCTGCATAGAGTTACTGGATCTCACCTCTAGCTGCCAGCTGAAAGGGAGCCCTGGGGTCACAGTGGGTCATATGTTGAACTGCGAAACTCAAGGTCAGCAGCTCAAACTCACCAGTTGCTCTGAGAAAGATGGAGCTTTCTACTTCCATAAAGATTTACAGCCTCAGAAACCCATAGGGTCAGTACTGATCTGTCGGGTCAATATTGGTCAGAGCCAGTTGATGGTAGTAGGTTTCAATGACACAGGCAGTTAAACACCGGGCTACTCCCTGAAAGGATGGCGGTTTGCCCCCACCAGAGGCGCCGCAGAGGCTCTGCCTGCTGATCTACTTCTGAAAGGTCCCAGCCATGGGCGGGGGGTGGGGAGGGAGGGAATACATATCTCACAGCTCTACTCTAACAAACGGGAGGAAACTAGGAAACAGGTGGTGGTGATCCCTTCACAGAACACACGCTGTAAGAACCCAGACTTGTGAAATCATTCCCTGCTCAGGAATAATTAATAATGGCTTCTATTAATTCTGCTACCTATGAGGCGAACCGATTCTGTCAGGATTTCCTGAGCACTTTCCTGAGCACAGTCCCTTTCAGGCCCCTCCTCTATAGAGATACAAGTACAGGCAGGAAGCACGGCTTAGTCTGTTAGGTTGCAGAATAAGTACACAATGCGGGGTCAAGTGTCTAAAGGCTCAGTATCTTAAAATTTGGCATGGCGAGCCTTACAAAATCCCATGTCTACCTGGACCCAGCTTCAGAAAACTTCTGGCTTTTCCTTACTGCACATTGGTTGGAGTGATGGATAAAGAATCAGGATCTTAAATCTGGTGGAAAGAAATAAGTGAGGTAATTATGTCTCTCTTATAAACATCAAGCTCCAAACCAAGCTCAATGCTAACAAGTTGACTCTGACTCATACCACCATGGTGGCGCAGTGGCTTATTCACTGGGCTTCGAACCCACAAGGTCAGCAGCTGGAAACAACCAGCCCTCCGTGGGGGAGAGGTGAAGCTCTGTACACCTTTGTACAGAGAGAACTGCAACCCCTAAACAGTGACAGTCTAGGAACTACATGAGCCATTCTGCCCTGTTTATAAGACACACACCCTCAAAAGCCACCTGGACAATTTACAGATTGCTTACTAGCTGCCTAGGTTCCTGAACTGTGGAACTGCACAGAGAAGTAACGTTTCTTTAAGTGAAGATACAATTATATAATTGCTAAATATTAATTTTGCCTTCCCCCCAAAAAAAATGATAGGAAGGGCAAGATCTAAGAATGAAGGACTTTCCTTCCTAATAATTAGTGAGGGACATCCTTGTAGTTACGTATTTCCTAAGATGAGGAACTCATGTACACGGGCCAATGTGGGCCCACAGCTCATTGTTGGGGACCTGGAGTCAGACCCGGCTCCTCTTCTCCAGGGTGTCTTAACTAAGACACTAAGAAACTCGTCCTTTCCCCAGCCTTATCCTTCAGAGTCTGTTTCCCTCCAAAATCTCGAAGGTGCCTCAGCTTAAGAGACCTGACTCCTCCGCAGGATGCCAGCTTCTCTCTCCTAGAGTGTCCTCCGTGGAGCAAACACCTGGGCTCCTCCTAGGCTCACCCAAGTTCCAGCTGTCCACACTGAACGAGTGCCACAGGTTTGTGAAGGTCACCGTCTAATCAGGATCATTTGAGATCATTAAGAACTCTACTGTAATTAACAGACCACTTATTATGGAAGCTGTCATTTCAACATAGAGCTAGCTGGGTGGATCCAGTTGAAATACAGTATCTTTAATAAGAGCAATTGAGTAATGCAATAAGTTGGGGTGGAGGGGGGGAAGAGCATGCTGTTCTTCATACTCCGGGATGATGCTAACTGCCCAGGATCAACAGAATATTTGTGAGCTAGTTTCTGAGATGATCCCAGCTTGCCTCAAGTCACTCAGACTCCCTCCTGGCCTTGGTTTCCAAGGAAGGAAGAAAAGTGAGGCTAAGGTTGTACGACTACGATGGGAGAGGCAGGGTGGGGTAAAGAGCTAATGTGCTTCTTGGCTAACGACAAGATGGGCAGAGCAAGTACACCCAGAGGCACTCCGAAGGAAGGCCTGGAAATTTGACTTCTGAAAAAGCAGCCAATGAAAAACCCTGTGGAGGGCAGTTGTGCCCTGGCACACATGGGCTTGCCATCAGTCTAGTCTGAGTCGACTCAAGAGCCTCTGGTTTTCTTACAGAAGAAAACAATAAAAAGGGGCCGCATCACCTGACACAAACGCTCTCCCTTCAATAGACCATGAGATAGATATGACCATTTCCACTAGACAGACAAGGTAACTGAGGTTCAGGAGGCTTATTCATTTGGCAGTCAAGAGATACTTACCGAGTGCCCAGTAAGGGCAGGCACTGAGTAAGGTGACAGGACTGTGCCCATGGTGACACAACAAGGACATAGCAAAGGAAACCTCTCAAACCAGTCATCTAACCTCCAGTCCATTCCATTCCACTGCTGCCGCTAAGGCTGAGGTCACTAGCACCGCACAAGACCACCGGCCACCAGAGCCAAATGAAATATGGGGGAACGTTTTAAATAGCTTTCGAAGTCTAGAAAGTAAAACAAGCACAATGAAAACCAAAAATACACGTATATCTATATCATAAGCATCATAAAGGCAGGGAGCACAACTTTGGCAGGTCTGAAATCTCACCCTGACTAAGGCTATCAACCAGTCAAGTACTAAAACCAAATGTAACTTCACTAAGGTGGCAGTGGGGAGGGGGGGTAGGGAGAGGAGTTTATATATATATATATATTTAGAAAGCTAAAATAAAACATAATCTTAAAACCAAATGCAGGTGAAGATGTAGGGAAACTGCGGGTGAATATATAAAATCAAAATAGCCCTCGGTGTCCCATTAGTTACTGTACTGCCTATAATAGACAGTCTTGGATTACGCCTGATCACAAGAGCCCAGAGGGCAGGACAGAAATGCCTCCATTAAAGCATACATGAAACCCCACGCAGAGCCTTTGGGCAGAGGAATGCTGGTTCTCTTCTAAAGTTCTAAAGATTTCCAAAGCGACGGGATCCAAGAGTCTGGATCGATTCCTAAAACACAGTCCTCCTCTCGCTAGGGGATGCATGCTACACCAGACGTCTCAGAAACAATGTCTGCCAGCCACTCTGGCTGCCTGTCCCCCTCAGCAGCCTGCCATACAGTTGCATCAGAGAAAGGACCAGTCACACACTAGGCAACTTATTTCAAGAATGCCAAAATCTTCATGAAGGGGCCACCCTGCTCCTGCAATCCAAGGAGGTGGGGCTGACAGCCATGGGTCACGTAACTATGAGAGGCTGGCCCTGATCAATAGATGACTCAGGCCTCTCCAAAAGAGTATAAAACCCCAGGAGCTCCAGTGCTCTCCACATCACCAGCATCTCCTCTCTCCACTCACCCTTCCTGGTGCTTCAGGTAAGTGAGGCTTCTGCTGGCTCTCTCGGCATCCCAGCTGGTCTTGACCAGGCTTGCAGAGGCTGCTGGACCTGGGGACAGAGATAGCCTCTGCCCTTTGGGGCTCCTAAAGGAGCCCTGCCTTCCCAAATGTACTCTCTTAGATTTTCAACGGGATATAGGCAAAGAGGGTCAAGTTTCTGCTCAGCTAGTGGTTTTTCTAGTCTCTTGGCCAGAATGCAATCTGCACTCCGAGCAGACAGGCGGTCTTCCTGTCTCTAACACACCTGCAGGGGCAGGCCTGGAGCTGGGCACAGAGGTGTCCTGGGTCAGAGTCAGCCTGTGCACGAGCTGAAAGGACCTCCTGAGCCTGCCAGGAGAAGCTCAGTCTGCTCTCATGGAGTGGGAAGAATGATACATAGATTGTTGCAGATGGGAAGGATATTAAGATGCAATTTCTATTTCACACCTGTTCTTAAAGAGAGATATTGGGGAAACAATGTCCTACCAGTCATAATCCCCTCTATTGAACAAGAAAGACGAGGCTATCTAGGCCTATAAAAATTCAGTCTCAAAAACCCTCAGGAGTGGTTATACTCTGTCCTATAGCATAGATTTGATGGCAGTGAGTTTGGTTGGGGTTTGTGAAGCCTGGACTTGGGCAAACCATAAAATAGAGAGATGGTTCTCAGTCAGAGATCCTGGTCAAAGGGATCACTAAGGCTCCCGTGATACTTTACCCTATCCCCAGGCAGAGCTAAGGTAGATAGCCTGCCTTTTAGGATAAGTGGACCATGCGTCCTGGCTTAGGTCAAGGGCACAGGCCGAGAGTTTGAATTCTACAAGGAATGGCAATACTACAACTCCCGGCACAGCATTAAACCTATCCCTGTTGGGGTTGGAGCAAATCCCTCAATCCGGAGAGTTTTCTGACACCTTCCCATTCATTGAGATTGGATGAGACCTGAGAGATGACATTGTTGCAACTCTCCCATTTTACAGATGATGAAATCCGCTCAGGAGTTTGGGTGATTTGCCAAATATTAGAGGCAAAGCCAAGCCTAAGAAGCAGGATGAGGCGATAATTTGGCACCCTCACTGGACTGTTTAAAGCTTGATGAAGACTTCCAGTGGGTGGGTGGGGGTACTCAACCCTTTTTTTTTTACCACCCCCGCAAGTGACCACAACCCCTTTCTAAGAGTTCCTCTCCTGGGAGTCCCTGCCCAGAGCTCGCTGGGCTTACTAACAGCTGGGAGCCTGGCCCTGCAAAGCAACTTTCAGAGTGACAGGTGTTGCCATGGATGTACCTGTCTCCTTCACCTCATCCTTTTGCACTTGGTCCAGTGATACTCTTTTCTCTTTGCAGAGTCTCCTTCCTCACTAGACAAGATGTCTCACCAGAAAAAGCAACCCACTCCCATACCCCCTGTGGTCTGCGGGAAGACAGGTGGTGGTGGTGGTGGTGGCGGCGGCGGCGGCGGAGGCGGTTCTGGGGACTGCTACATTTATAGCGGCGCTGGCGGCTCCGGAGGTTGCGGAGGCGGCGGCTCCGGGGGTGGTGGCGGCGGCGGCGGCGGCGGCGTCAAGTACCCCGGAGGCGGCGGCGGCGGCGGTGGCTCCAGCTGCGGGGGCGGCGGCGGCTACTCCGGCGGCGGTGGCTCCAGCTGCGGGGGCGGCTCCTCCGGGGGCGGCGGCGGCTCCGGCGGCGGTGTCAAGTACTCTGGCGGCGGCGGCGGTTCCAGCTGCGGCGGCGGCGGCTACTCCGGCGGCGGTTCCAGCTGCGGCGGCGGCGGCGGCGGCTACTCCGGGGGCGGTTCCAGCTGCGGCGGCGGCGGCGGTCAGGAAGTCCAGTGCCAGAGCTACGGCGGCGGCTCTAGTGGCGGCGGCGGCGGCGGCGGTTCCAGCTGCGGCGGCGGCAGCGGCGGCTACTCCGGCGGCGGGGGCTCCAGCTGCGGGGGCTACTCTGGCGGCGGGGGCTCCAGCTGCGGCGGCGGCGGCGGCGGTGGCGGCTACTCCGGCGGCGGCGGCTACTCCGGCGGCGGGCAGGCCACCCAGACCGTGTGCGCGCCCCAGCAGAGCAGCGGCTGGGGCTCCTCCGGCGGCGGCGGCGGCGGCAGCTGCGGGGGCGGCTCCTCCGGGGGTGGCAGCGGCTGCTTTACCACCGGCGGCGGCGGCGGCAGCTGCGGGGGCGGCTCCTCCGGGGGTGGCAGCGGCTGCTTTACCACCGGCGGCGGCGGCGGCGGCAGCTGCGGGGGCGGCTCCTCCGGGGGTGGCAGCGGCTGCTTTACCACCGGTGGCGGCGGCGGCGGCTCCTCTGGTTGCGGCGGCGGCTCCTCCGGGGGCGGCGGCGGCTCTGGCAGTGGCAAGGGCGTCCCGATCTGCCACCAAACCCAGCAGAAACAGGCGCCTTCCTGGCCCGGCAAATAAGGCCCCTTGGCGGCCCCGGGGGGCGGAGGAGCTGGGAGTGCTCTCTGTGGGCGCAGATGGGCTTAGCACTCTCATGATATTGCCCTGGGGGTTACAAATCTCCCTGTGCCACTGACTTAGAAACCTCGCAGGCTGCATCTTGCTCTGCAGTTTGTCCTGCTTGGTTTGTTGTACAACTACCTCCCAACCTCAATGCACCCTCGGTCAATAAATGTGCAATTCATGAGAATCTCTGAGGCTTCAGGAGTCTTTTGTAACTTCCAAATTCCTCCATGCCTGTCCATTTCCTCCATTCAGTCATCCACACATATATTCATCCCGTGAAATGCCTAATTAGTACACTGGAGGGGAAGAGAATGGGCACGAAGGGAGTCCGCTAGGGAGGGGGAAGAAGACTGGGGACTATGAGCAAAGATGGGAGCTAGCTGGTTCAGGCTTTAACAGTGAGCTGATCCCTGAAAGTTTCTGGAAAGGCATCGCAATAAACTGGATGAATTTCACAGGGGGCACTTCGTTCTACCCTGTCCTGTGGGGTCCTCGTCAAATCCATGGCGGTGAGTGAGATGGCTTGGGTAGCCACGCTGGATCTGCACATAGCGCTCCGTGCATTTCTCGGCCAGTGATGTTCTGGGAAGATGTTCTCTCACAGACCAGAGTCTGAAGTCTGCAAGTCCACTTTGAGTGCCTATTAGAAGCAATTTACAATACCCAGCCTCCCAGAAGAGAGGTTACCTTTGGCGGATGATGAACCTGTGTGTGTGTGAGACACCTTCCTGGGCCTTTGTAGGGAGGAAGTAGAGGAGCTGTTTCTTCCAGCATCTCTAAGAGTGTAAAACCAATGTGGTGGGGAATCTCACTTCCTGTAGGGGAGTCGAGAGGCAGCTTCAACCTAAAGCTCATCACTGAGACGCTGAGGCCAGACAAACCTCTGTCCACCAACCCTCCGACCAATTCTGACACCAGTCAGCCATCCCTCTCACAGCATTCTCACTTCGCTGCCCAGTTAATGATGGTTTGCAGTTTACAACATAGGCTCAGCGACAACTCAGCCTATAGTTTTCCACGAAGAAAAACAGTTTTTCAACCAGGAGAGCTGCTCAGCCATGCCCCCAACAGACAGGACCCCTCTGCCTCTTGGGACTCCTTAACCTCTTGGGCCAGCCTATCTGCTGCCAAACTCCAGAAGGTGTTACAAAGCATAGCTCCACCACTAAGTGCCCAGAGATTCCAACCAAACCCCTGCAGAAGGTGCCTGGCTTTCTTGCCCCCATGGGCGAGGAAGTGCACCACACCACTGCCAGAGCTGCCTGCTGATCTCCCTGGTTCTGCTTGTGGCTGGTCTCTGCCATGCTAGCTACCAGTCTTGACTATTTCAAAGACGTCCTTTGAAGCAGGTTCACCCAACGCAATGCATTGTTTGATTTCTAATTGCCCCCTCCATGAGCATTGACTGTGGCTCCCAGGAGAGGGAAATCCCGGACACCATCTCTCTCTTCTCCATTTACCATGGCATGGCGTTTTGTCCGTGTGGAGGAGTAATACGCACTAAAGGCTGCAGTCCTGGATCAGTATTGGTGAGTACTTAAGGTTCTCTTCACTTTTAGCATGTCAGGCGCGTTAACTGCCCACCAGAACAGCGAGCCTTCCTCTGATCCTGCCGCCACTTTCATTTTGGTGTGGCCCAGCTTCCTGGATTGTTGGGTCAGCGCACAGATTAAGTATGGTGAAAGGACGCAACTCTGATGTACACATTCCTGATTTTAAACCATGGAGGAACCTCTTGTTCTGTTTCCATGACAGTCTGGGAGCCTTGGTGGTAGTGGTTATGCATTGGGCTGGGATCTGCAAGGTCGGCAGTTATAAAATACCAGCGGCTGTACTCCTACGATTACTTCCAGTCTCAGAAACTCATAGTAAGTTCTACCCTGTTCTATAGGTTCACGATGAGTCCATATTGATTCGATGGCAGTTTGTATGGTTTGGCTTGGGTCTATGCACCGATTCCACATGAACACAATGAAGTGTTCTGGAATTCCCATCCCTCCTAATGTTATCTGTAGCTCATTATGATCCACACAGTTAAATGTCTTTGCATAGTCAAAAATATACAAGTAAACATCATTCTGGTATATCCTACCTTCAACCAAGATCCTGGTTTTGAATCATCTTCAGCAAAATTTTACTTGCATGTGATAGTGACAAAATTAATAAGTTCTGCATTATACTGAGTCACTTTTCTTAGAAATGGGAACAAATGTGGATCTCTTCCAATCATTTGGCCAGGTAGCCGTCTTCCAAATTTCTAGGCATAGGCAAGCGAGTGCTTCCAGTCCTGCATCAGCTTGTTGAAACTTTTCATATCGATATTGCATCACTTCTTGGAGTCCTGTTTTCACTTACGCCCTCTGTATACCTTGAATATTTTCATTCAGTGTCATCTCCAGAAATGTTTGCTAATTCGTTTGGGTCCCGTGATTTGGTGTAGTCCTATCTCCCTCTGCACTCGCCCCTGGCCTCCCACCCTGCTCCATTAAAGCATCAGAAAGTCAGGGGTCTCCCCTAACTGCCACCTTTCACTCAGCCAAGCATTTATTCAAAGCGAAAGTATGTTCCACAAGAAGAACGAAAAAGGAAGAGGTCACTCGCCACAGAGTGGAGGAGGCGCAGGGGTGTTACAAAGCAAGGATTTTTATTTCATTCTAACAAACAGATGTTAGCTAAAGGAAGCACCCACTGCTGAGTGGATGCCGACAGACACATCATGACCTTACAGGACAGGGCGGAATTCCCCCTGTGAGATTCTGGGACTCTAATTCTTTACAGGAGTAAAATGCCCAGCCTTTCTCTCATAGAGCAGCCTGTAGTTTCGAACGGCGGAGCTTTCAGTTCGCAGCCCTGCACCCATAACCACTGCACCACCAGAGCTTCTGAGGGGAGGAATAGCTAGTGTCTTTCTGAGAGCAGGAAGGGATTGGCATGCCTGCCCCTTGGGGCAATTATTTGGTCTTGGGATCTGCCACTGCTCCAGTGGCTGTGTGACTTAGGACCTTTAATAAAGCAAAAGGCACGCAAGCCGTGAGGTGAGACAGCCCTCGCCCCAGAGTTATAGCCTCTGTGGGTTTAGCTCCTTTTTCTAATTGGCTAGACCCCTTGGACAGATGTTTCTGGAGAGGGCATTGCAGGCCTGGCAATTTCCTGCTCTGTCCCTAACATTCCTCCCTGTGGGTAGAAAAGCCCCTAATGAAGCCTCAGCCAGCCAATGAAGCCTCAGCCAGCCGCTTCCTGCTGTTGTAGGTCGGCTCTGCGGGTGAGGGTGAGGCTTCTCTTCATCCGGCTCTGGCCTCAGGGCATGCTGGATTCCAGTGCTGACCGAACATGCCGCTGCTTGATGTAGCGGGTCTGCCGGAACGGGAACTAACGTAGATCTCTTTTGCTTTCTTAGCCCTTGGATTTTGATCATCTGTGTGTAGAATGAAGCAAGCTTTGTCAGCCAATTGAATAGTCAAGGTCCAAACCATAGTGTAAAAACCACAGCTGTTAAGTAGTCCTGATAGAGAGAGAACCCTAATAGAGAGAGAACCCATCGTAGAGTAGGCAAAGCCTGTCTGTCATGCTCCAAACATCGTTTGGAGCAATAGTTTGATTATTATACCAGGGAAGTCATTTTGCTTAGTCATAGATGTTTGGGACTCTGTTCAACCTCCCCTGCAGAATTAATAGACACCGGAGAGACATTTGCAAGCACAGACACTCCCCCACCCCCTTGTTCTGCCAACAAAAATTGCAAAGCTCTATGATGGTGGTCTAGAACTACTGCGGCTCAAGAACCTATGCGCACTGGTTATAACTCTAAGGCTTTTCCCACCGAGCTGGCTATTTCCTCCAGAGACTTGATTAACTTATGGAAGTTGTGCTCATGGTAAGCAAGCCCTCCCTGTGATGCTAGTATTCCAATTCCTGCTCTAACCCTGGCCGTAATTCGTCCCAAGACCCACTTGGAGTGATCCTGGGCCAGGTGATTACGTGATGCTGTGATATAGACTTCCATACCCTGGCTGGTCGGCCAACGTGACGGAGGGCCATTCTTTCTCATATGCTCAAGCACTGAGACCACAGGCTCCGCATCCTTTTGTCCTCTCTTGGGTCAGGATCTGAAGAGCTGGAAGATGGCTGTCCCCCTTTTATCCATAGAAACTCGGGGGCACACACTGCTTGAGGGGGAATTCGATGGCTCGATGCGTGTTTAACGTCTTGAGACCCCTGGGCGATGCCTCGGTTTCCTTCTGGTAGAAATAGCCTCCTTTTTGATCGTGCAGTAAATCTTGGCGGCAGGAGGGTGGTTACCGTTTTGTGCACAGGTTTTAAGGACCCTCGCAAAGTGAAGAGGGGACCGTCCTAGGGTGTGCCCCCGCTGCAAACCAGTAAGACACAGTGAAGAACAAGCCACAGCTGTGAGAGCCTTTGTTAAGAGTCCAGCAAATTTGACCGGACCTTTTCAGGGCAGAGGAATTTGAATGATGTCTGACAAGCAAGGTCATGGGATTGCACACCTCTAACTTAACCTCCAGGTGGTTGATCAGTAACAATTGGCAAGTGGGCCCAGGCCTAGCTAGGAGAGGGGCCACCGTGTGGGGAGCCCTTACCATTATGCAGCGCAAGGGTTTGTTTTTGACTCTTTTCTACTGGAAGTGCTGCCGCTGGCCCAACTCAGAGACAGGGTGGCCTAGTGACTGCCACTGCATCGAGAGTCTTGGGGAAGTACCCCACAGGCCTGGGTTTCCTCCTAACTCCAAGCCAGCACGCCTCTGCAACCTTCTCCTTGTCGCTCTCCTTGTAAGATGAAAGGCTCGTGTGCCCCTGGTACACCGAGGGGCAGAGCCCACATGAGGGCCTTGTCAGTACTTGAGAGGAGGCTTCTCCATGGTAGGGGTTCATGCTCATCCCTGTAAGGGAAGTGCCGAGGGTTTGGGAATGTCTAGGAACCCTGGTGTCCAGCTCCTCCAATACCCTGCCTGCCATCCCAAGGGATGCTCCACGGTAGTTTTCATGGGAGGGGCAGAAAGAGGGCACATGGAGGCCGTCCTCCCGAGCCCGTCACCTCGGGCCTGGAGCGACGAGGAATCCCAAGTACTCGGGAAAGCATAGCCGGGTCTTTTGGGGGGGGTTTTCCAAATAGAGTATGTATTTTTCACAAGATGTTAATTATGCAACACCAATGCATTTTAGCTCAAATCTTCCAAGCACATTTAACACAAAATAAGAATGTATAATCCATAATTATTTAATAGCTAGATGTTAAAAAAATTTACTACAATAAAAGCAACAAGGAAAATATTAAATTAACTTAAGTTCCAGGACCCCACAGGTGTTAACAATGCAGACAGATTTTTTGCTACAGACAAAATAAAGGGGGACAAAAATCTAAATTAAAATACCGGTATGGCTGTTCATAAATCTCTGCTTAACGGGAGATTATGTTTGTAAAACTTAAAGGGCTTAAAATGTAAATTCTGTATCTTTATGCACGTAAACACTTGCCCAGACAAGAGAAGTGCATCTAGCACAGCAATGACTTTCCCCGGTAGCTCAGGTTCCTTTTGTGTCAGTCGAACTTGGGGACAGTATCTGGTTGAATAATAATGCCAACATGTTTATGCCGATCCCCTTGCATTTTCTTACATGTCTTTGTCACCACCTGTCAGGAGAAGCCAGTCCCTAACACATCATTACGGGTCCGGTAGGTGCAATTGTACAGCGATAATAAGTAAAGATCATAGTAAAGTCATAGAGAGCATGAGAGATAGAAGTGAAGTATTGAAATAAATGGAGTCAGACACAATTCATGGTAGCATGCTCACCTCAGTCCCGCTTGGTGGTCCACGTGGGGGGAGAGAGAGAGCTTACTGCTAACCCAGGCTTTTTATATTCTCTGGGGACATGCAAGCCCCCTAATTACAGGTGAGGACCTACATCACAGGAAGGGGTTGTGCTATAGGTAATACAGTAATGAGAGGGGGTGGTCTAGGGAAATACACACAATAGGAGGGATTGGGGGTATACATGTGTCAAGATGGGCGGATCCCAGGTACAGGATGGCAGCCTAACCTTGGATGCCACAGATCAGTTTGGCCTGTTCCCTGGCTCCACTGATAGGGACCATTAATCCATTGTCTCCAGCAGCAGGGAGCAGGCCCAACCCTGTGGTGTGGGGAGACAGCAGTCTGGCAGGGACTGCCTCCAGGGAGGATGCCTGTGAGCATCTGACCTCCCCTCACAACCACCACCATCCCCCCACCACCCCCAAGGAGCTCAAGGATGTGATAGAGAACATATTTCTTTTACAGTTTATTCATGAATAATTTAGCATATTTACTGAGAGCCTACTATCCTCCTAGTTCTTTCTACCTAAGCAAAATAGAAACAATGCCTCACCATCTATGACCAAAGAAAACTGGTTGTGAATCACTGGGAACTTTCACATCATCTTTCAAGATTTGCATCAATACTTATTTCCTAGATAACTAAACAGAATTCTCACAAGAGGAATTTTGAAGTCCATAGACTGCTCAGGCCTATGCTCTGATTTACCAACTGCTTTATTCCTGAAGACAATGTCACATATTTTGTTGATGGCCTCCCCGAACAGCCCAGCGCTCTGCAGTCCTGCCAGTTCATTTGGTATCTTAAGGTCCCTTTGTTCCAGCGTTCCTTCACTGGTGGCCTTTGTTACTCTCTTCCTACCAGAAACCTGTTCATTGAGGATTCCCACCTAGGCGACCAATTGTGACAGTTACATAATCTGCTGTTAACTTGAGACTATTCAGAGTGAAGAGGTGGAGTTTAACCTGTCAATCAGATCGCAGCTTGAGGACCTCATTTGGAGGCGCTACAGAGATAATTAGCTCACTGGAGGTGGGACACTCACTCAATCCCTGTGAGACATTCCTGTTGACAGGACACATGGAGCTACACTACAGACCTGGAGCTGAAGGAGCCACATGGAGACTCCTGCCAGTGCTGAGATGCCTCCACTGCCACTAGATCCACAAGACTTCCCACCCACTGGCCTGTGATCTTCCTGCATTTAGCATCATTGCACATGTTGTGTGAGTCTGAAGAGGAATTTACAGATTGGTATCGGACACATGGGCTAATATCAGACTTATGGACTTTGATCTGGACTGGGCTGGTTTCTGAATGCACAATTGCTCTTTGATATAAATCTCTCTCTTACACACATATTAGTGGCTATGAGTTTGTTTCTCTAGTCACCCAGACTAACACGCCAGTCTCTACTACTTTCTTCAATGGCGCCTCTTTATTAATAAGTATGTGAAATCAAATGGCACCTCCAGTTAGCGTTTCCTCTAGCTTTGCTGTGAATTTCAGATGTTCTTACCAACAATACCCTCTTTCAGAAGGATTCTTGTCTAAATGATTGAGAATTGAAGGACGGTATTGTTATTTAGGCTTCCGTTAGCAGGCCACTTGTCCTGATCTCCCAGGGCGCATGCAGGTCACCCATGGTTATGTAAGAACAGCAGTTTCTTCTTTGCGGGTGGGACTTCCAGTTCCTCAGCAGGTGTCTCAGTGTTGGATTAGGGCAAATGTAATGCTCTTGCCTCATGGTTCCTAGTTCAACCAGCAAAGGACAGAAGGAGAAGGGAGGAGGAAGGGGAGGAAGTGGAAACCAAAGGAGGCAGGTGCAGGGCATCTCTTGCCACCACCCTCGGACTATTCAGTGGTCACTGTGGGAACATAGTAATAACCCCCCCCCCTCAGTAGGGTTGATGCAGCTCTCCCTGCTGGCCCTCACCTGAGACCCAAAATCCCATCTCCAGGAGCTATGGCCAAGGATGCGTCTGCTGGGACTGGGATGTATTCCCCCACCAGGTACATCCCTGTGAGACACGGAGTGCTCTGACTGGGAAGACGATTCAGACCATAGGTTTCAAAACAGAAAAAGGGCCCATGGCTCTCACGGGAGGGAGTCCTGACTGGTGAAGGTAGCCAAGCATCAATGTGAAATAATAACATTTATCCAAATAAAAGGTAAGAGGGCGTGGTCTGCAACCAGTGCTCTATGGGCAAAAGCAAACATGGCAGGGGCCTGGCAGGCAAATTGGACAGGATAGTGAGGCTTCACCCATTTCTTGAAGAGAAAACCAAGAGTTAGCAACAACAAGAAGAAAAAGCCAAAGTCCCACACAGCCCAGAGCAAACATTCAGAGGAAGTCATCCCTGTTGGATGTCTCAGTCACAAGAGGGCAGGTTTCCATGGGCCACAGGGAGGTTTTCCAAGTTTCAGCAGTACCAGAGACGATGTCCTCTTCGGATATCCCTGGCCTCCTGCTCAGCTCCATCCAAAGAAGGGAAGGCCAGCGGCTTCAACACAGCGGTGAGGGATCGCACCGATGCAGCACTGCACCCAGCCAAGCATGTACGCCTTTACAGCAACTGAAAGCATGATGGGTGAATTGAAGAAACGAAATCCCCTTGCCTTTGATTAATCAAGGAAGCGAATCAAACTGTCTTTCACCTTGGTAAAATATTGTCTCCAGTAAAATGAGTTTGCTTAGGCAGTGACAGACTTGGAGCACTTTTCCCGCCATTTTATATCCATCTTTAAAAAAAAATTTGGTAGGGGGCAGTCCTCGAGGCATTGATTGGGAAGACTTTGGGTGTGGGGTGAGGTTTGCCTAGAGGTGTTGGGCGCTTGGTGGTGAAGCCTGGCTGGTGCAGGCCCTGCAGGTCGCGGTGGGGGAGCGGGAACTTGATCTTGGAGTCCTGATTGACTGGCCGGCTGCAGTCTCTCCCACCTTCATGATCTGGAGGGCGTGGGCGTGGCGCGGTGTCAGAGCACCCATGTGGCGGTAGCATTGGGTGAAGGCACCTGTGGAACCCAGTATTCCTGGTACATGCTGTGGGTCCCCCTGCTGAAGTTTCCCCCCACACAAAGCAGGCACATGCCAACATAACCCACAGAGGGGACTTCTGGAACACCTGCCCACAGTACACAATCTCCCCCGGAAGACTTCTTCATCTTCTTCAGCTGTGGCACAAAGTACCAGAAGCGGGACTTGGCGGCGAGGTGGTTGGGGATGAAGATGCGCATACAGTAGAGTGGCGGTGTCTGGCACTTGGGGGTGACAGGCAACGCTCCCCTCCCCCTTGTACTCAGGAAGCATGCCGGAGGCCTGTGGCGGTCTGTCTGGTCTCGGCATTTGTATTCATCTGTCGAATGTATCTCCTTCCCACACTAATTTGCCATTCCATTTTAAATCGATGCTAGTTTTATGTGATAACTTGGCTAGACTCTGGTTTTCCACAGTAGCATCTACTATACTGTTAAGTGTGTTCTCCATAATGGAATTGAAGGTAATCGCTTTCTATAATGTCATCTAATGCGATCGACCATTCTGTTGAAAGGGAGTTTCCATACATTGTGTTCTGCCTTCAGACACTAAACAGATAATAATAATAATAATAATAAAAAAACTCATTCTCAGTCTCCACTCTGCACCTCTTTCCACCTGTGGACTACAAGCCTGCGGAAGTCTCCCACCTACCACCTGGCTTGTGGGCGTTGCTGCCGCCAGTAGGGTGGCTATGAGTCGGCATAGACTCAAGGGCAGTGAGTTTGTTTTCTGTTTCGCTCCCCCCCCCCCACAATCCTGTGAGCCAATCCCTGGAACGAAATCGCTCTACCTCTTCCTCTCACTCTCTGTGGGTCATGTTGACCTGCTAACCTGAAGGCCAGCAGTTCCACATCACCAGTTGCTCTGCAAGAAGAAAGTTCGATGCTTGCTACTCCTGTGAAAAGTGCAGTCCTGGAAACCACAGTGGGGAGTTCTAGGCTGTCCGATAGGGCCACTCTTTGTTAGAGCCGACCTGGTGGCAGAGAGAGATACATAGATTGATGAAACTTCCCCAGTCACAGTTTTCTAGAAACGGTGAGACATAGAAGAGGGTAATTCAAAAGTTTCATTACAAAATCATAGAAACCTTTATTAAGAACCAATGAAAGTCATAATGTGGAGCTCTTGTTGCTCAACATCTCCCCTATCTCAGTCAATACACTTCTGGAGGCAAGTGTTGCTTTCTCTCTAACTACAATCTGTGAACCATGCATATTGGGGGGCTTCGTCCATGTGGACTGGCTGCCTCTGTGTGGCTAAAGCCTTTTGGTCTACCTGCTGCTGCTGCTGCTGCTGCTGCTGCTGCTGTTCGGTGACATCGAGTTGGCTGTGACTCAGAGCGTCGTCATGTACAACCGAATGGAACACTGACAGGTGGGGCATCATCTTCACAAGGGTCCTTGTGCCTGAGCCCGTTATTGCGGCCACTATGTCAGTCCATCTTGTCAGAGGCCTTCCTCAACTTCACCAAGCACGGTATCCTCTGCTAAGGACTAGTCTCTCCTGCTAATATGTGCAAAGTCCATTAGATGAAATCTCGCCATCCTTCCCTCTAAGGAGTGCTATGTACTTCTTCCAAGACAGGCTCATTTGTTGTCTTGGAAGGCCATGGTACTTTCAACATGTTTTGCCAACACCATAGTTCCATGTTCTTCGGTCTTCCATGTCCACTTTCACAACCAAGCATAAGAAGCAATAGAAAATACCATGGCTTTCCCCCCCTTTGGTCTTACTTATTTTTCTTCCTTCTTAGTTATTCAATGCCCACCTCCACATGCATATGAGGCGAATGAAAATAGCATGGCTCAGGCGGGGCCCACCTTAGTCCTCAAAGTAAGATCCTTGGTGTTCAACACTTCAAAGGGGTCTTGTGCAGCACATTTACCCAACACAACTTGTCTTTTGAACTCATGCCTGCTGCTTCCATGACCATTGATTGTGGATCCAAGCAGGACAAGATCCTTGACAACTTCAATCCTTTCTCCATCTATCATGGTGTTGTCTATTAGTCGAATGGTAAGGGTTTTTTTGGGTTTTTTTGACACTGAGTTGTAATCCATACTGAAGGCCCAGTCCTTGATCTTCATCAACAGATGCCTCAGGTCCTCCTCACTTTCAGAAAGCAAAGTTGTATTATCTGCACTTTTCAAGTTGTTAATACGCCTTCTTTAACTCCTGATGCCGGATTCCATTTTTCGTTTTCATTTAATCAGCTTCTCTGAACATTAGCTCAGCATACAGATTGAATAAGTGGTGAGAGGATACAAATGCTGATGCGCATCTCTCATAATAGGAGTGAATTTGGAAGACATGCTCAGCAAAGTTAAGCAATCTCATAAAGACAAATACTATTTGAGAACACTATTATAAAAGAAAAAAATCAACAAAAATTATTTTCATCCCCAAAGCACTGGACTTTAATGCTTATGAGAAAACCAGGGGGAGAGGTGAGGAAGCAGAGAGAGAAATGGGTGATAGACAGATAAAAGAAACACACATACAGAGACACATGGGTAGAGCTACACACAGATGTATACACACAAACACACACACAAGCATAGGACTCCAGACTCTCATAGCTGGGGTCATGAGAACTACATAGTAACAGATGTGGTCCAAACAGGCATAAATTGGGGCCGGGGAGCAATTATCTGCATAGGCTATTAAACTGGTACTCACACGAGCATCTCCTCATATTGTCATCTTGGATAGTTCCCTCACCTACTGATTTGGGCTGGGCTTGTTTCTTGTGATGATCAATGGAATGAGACAGAAGTGACACTGCACAATATTCCGGATGCGTCTCAAGGTACCTGGCAGGATGTTTGTTTTGTTTTTCCCACATACTTCAACCACTCCCCCTCGGAATCCAAACATTAGTTTAAGGAGCTTGGCCCACAATGCTGACTAATAAGAGACCACGTCAAGGAAGAATTTGTAAGATGAGAGACCAATTTTGAAGTTTCAGCCCCAAACGAGCTTCACATAAGTAACTACTTGAATACAATCATGAGTAACTTCAGCCCTACCAGGAGGTGCAGAAGAACCATCCTTCTGAGCCCAGTTATACATAGAATACTGAATTTTTTAAAAATTGTTTTAGGTCACTATGCTTTGTATAATTCAGCGCTCCATAATAGATCTTTGAGAGAGAGTGGAATGATCTCCAAAGTTGTCAGATCCAGGCAATTCTGGAAAGAGCGAATAGCTGAGAGTGACACCGTGTCTTCCACACACTTTTTCAGCGAGTGTGACCCTAAAGGGAGTAGACCTCGTGACAGCCAGGGAACTAGCCTGTCGAATATCTCAAGGACCCCCATGCACAGAAGGAGCTAGACTAACCACTGATACCCAAGGGCCAGAAATTGGATCAATGAAAAGAGGCTACAAATTCCAACGCTTCCCACCAACAGGCACCACCACACAACAGTGAAACACACTAACCGGTCTGTCCAGCCCAGGGTACAGCCCTGTCTTCCTCCTTATTACCCTTACCTTCTGCAACCACCGCCCAGTCAGGGAGCCCACTCCCAGCTGGCTCGGGTCTTTCCCTGGGGCACCCCTCATTGCTCCGTAGGTGTTGCTCATATCCAAGCTGGCATTTAGGAGAAGCACAGTCAGGTCAACTTCTGCCCCAAGAAGACAGCTGGTGCGTTGTCTCTCTCCAGAAGTACCTCTGAAAGATTCTTCTGTGGATTTGAGCCTCGGGGATCCTGTGGGGTTCGGAGGTAGCTGTTGATGCCACTGTAGGGAGCCTTCTATAGGAGTTTGTATCGGTTCAGCATCTGACAGTTGCTCTGTGGGAGGCATGTCATACTCGAGATGGACTGCTAAATAGGGCTGCCTTATTGCTACCCGAGCCCGCCCTGGACCATGGGCTGTGAGCACAGTGTCCACTCAAGACGCCTGCTTCCTAGCAGTCTTCAGCAGCCACCAAGAAAGCAAGCATACATATCCAAAGTGTCCCTAAGCAGGTCTGTCCTGTTGGTTTCAGAGATCTGAACTATGACGTCAACAGAAGGCAGGTCGAGTGCTGCTGGAGCAGACTGCCCTGCCCAGGACACCTATAGCAGTTTGCAACAGCCTGGCAATCACCAGTGTCCAGATTATCACCTCCAGGCGGATCCCCATGGAGGCCTGCCTTAGTGCTGTCAGAGTCCCCTTGGTAGCTTGTGGACCTGTATGAATGCATGTTCTGTATCATACAGAAATGCAACCTGTATGATATGGGAGTGTTACACCAAGAAAACCACAAAAGGAAGGAAGAAAGAAGTCAGACTTGACCAATGGTTACCATGGGTGAAGGAGGAAGAGCTTTGCTTCGAGGGTTTATGTTAATAGTGATGGAATATATGAATAATGGTTATACAACATGAAGTGCATAATTAATGATAGTGAGTTATACACATAGAAGTTGTTGAATTGGAGAATGTTGTGTTGTATATATTTTTGTCACAATTACATGAATAACGAATATAAGGAAGGACATATTCTAGAATTGATTGTGGTGATGACTGTACAACTCTTCTTGCTGTGATTAAACTGTATGACATATGGATGAAGTTCCAATAAACCTAAAATATAAAAGAAACCCGTCTAAAATATAGAAATAAACCAATAATAAGTTATAAAAGAAAATGCAGCCTCCACTCAAGAGACTGACTTCCTAGGACACAGCAGCCTCTGTCAGCAGTCTTCAGCACCAACTGAAAGTGGGATCAGATTAACCCAAATTACTCCCCAAGGAGGCTGATCTTGGTGGTTTCAGAGACCTGAGCTACAGGGTCTGCAGGGAGCTAGGTAGAGTGTTTACTATAGAGAAGAGGCCTCCATTGCAGGGATCTGCTGACGCAGCTCTCAGCCAGCTTGCCAGTAACAATGTCTGAGTCGGGAGAGGTTGTTATGCCTTCCTTGCTGCTCTCAGAGTCCGCCTGGGAGTACATGGTGTTTCCATGAAGATTCCGGCCGTGAAAACCTTCTGGACCACAGTTCTCCTCTGTAATACATGGGCCTCTATGTGTCAGAGCCAATTCAGTGGGACTGGGATTGTGTGCACAACCGAACCTGGTACCCCAAAATAAGGAAAACTCTGTTGTCTGGGAAACTATCTTGCCTCAATGAGAAGTCATGAGGTCTGAACAAAACAAGGATAAACGTCTTCCCCAAAGTTTGTGACCAAGCTCAGGAGCTACAGCTCTATATGGTGTGCTTTAAATCGACTCTGTTTCTGAAGAACGTTTTGGAGGTTGGTCACTAGAAATTTCAGAGCCAGAAAATCCCCAAGTGGTCTGGAAATTAAACGAAAAAATAAAATGTTTATAGGATGGGGGCTTCAAAAAGCTCATCTAAAAATTCCATTATCTTTTCATGCCATTTTCCCATGAGCTTTAAAAGTCATATCTGTTACACATAAAACTCAAACCCACTACCACGGAGTCGACTCTGGCTCACAGTGACCCCACACAGGACTTCTGAGACTATATATTTTGGGAGAGCAGTTAAGCTTATCTCGCTCCTGATAAGCTGCTGGCTGACTTAAACAGCCCACGTTGCCATCAGCAGTCCAATGCTGACCAAACACCTAGTAGGAGTCATGGAAGATGCCCCAGTGCAGCGGTTCTCAACCTTCTTAATGCCACCCCCCCTTTCAGAAATACCGTTCCTCATGGTGTGGTGACCCCGCCAACCATAAAATTATTTTTGTTGCTACTTCATCACTGTCATTTTGCTACTATTATTAATCGGGCAACCCTTGGGACCCCCAAATGGGTCTCAAGCCACAGGCTGAGAACCGCTGCTGTACTGGCTACTCTAGTGAGTTACTCATTGGGTGGTGGTTAGCAGTCCCACACGTAGCCCACTACACTGCCAGAGTCCTTACATGTGGTGGCGCTGTGGTTGGGGCACTGAGATACTAACCTGCTGTTCAGAGAAACAAAGAAGTTGTCTACTCCCCAAAGAGTTACAGTTTCAGAAACACGAGGGAGCTGTTCTACTCTGTCCTGTACAGTCACTCTGATTAAGATTGGACGCGATGTCTTGTTGTGTTCTGTGGTTGTTGGTGTTGCCTATGAGTTGTTATAACTGATATTGACCGTAGGTGCAGCAGAAGGAAATACTGCCTGGTCTTGCTCCTTTGGACCCATTGTTTCAGCGCGTGTCAAAGTGCCTCACTGAGAGTCTTCTTCCTTTTCATTGGCCCCGTGCTTCACCTAGCGTAATGCCCCTTTCCAGGGACTGGTCCCTCCTGATAACATCTCAAAAGTATGTGAGATGAAGTCCCTCCGTCCTCACTTGTAAGGAGCATTCTGGGTGTAGTTGTGCTTGCTTGTTCTTCTGGCAGTCCATTGGATATTCAATACTTTTTGCCAACACCATAATTCAGATGCATCAATTCTTCTTTGGTCTTCCTTATTCTTGTCCAACTTGCATATGCACAAGAGGCTATTTATTGAATAAGGGTTTGGGTAGGAGGTGGAGTGGTGGGTACCAGGGTGGGCGTGGGGAGGAATGGGAATGATGTCAAGGAGTACAGGAAGAAAGAGTGATTGGAAACTGACTGTGATAGCAATTACACAATACTGCTTGATGTGATTGATCTATGAAAGGATATGACATATGCATTAACTCCCAATTAATGGTTTATTTTTAAAAAGAAGTGATTGAAAATGCCATGGTTGGGCCAGGAACACCTTAACCCCCATCAGGTCCTGCGCAGCAGATTTGCCCAACGCAATATGTTGTTTTGATTTCTTGACTACTTCCATGAGTATTGATTGTGAATGCAAGTAAAATAAAATACTTGGCAATTTTAATACTTATCCATTTACCATGCTGGTATTTACTGGTCTAGATGTAAGAATTCTGGTTTTCTTCACATTGAGTTGCAATCCATACCGACGATCACGGCTGTTCAGCAGCAGGCATTCCAAGTCCCCTTGGCTTTCAGCCATGCAGGCCTTCAGTAAGCCTTTCTCTCATCCTGACGCTGAGTCCTTCTTCGTACAGTCCATCTCCCAAGTTGTTTGCTCAGCACAGAGCGGGAACAAGGACTGCTGCTGTCAGCAAGCGCCTCTAGACAGTTCCACTGACAGCAAGCCCCAGTGCAGCGGCATGAAGCACCTCCAGGCCCCGAGCCAACCTCACAACCGTTAGATTTCGCCTCACCGATGCAGCCATGATGTCCATCTGTCTTGCTGAGGGCCTTCCTCCTTTTCACTGGCCCTCTGCTTTACCAAGAGGATGTCCTTCTCCAGGGACTGATCTCTCCTGACAACACGTCCAAAGGGTGTGAGGACGAGTCTCATAAACCTGGCTTCTAAGGAGCGTTCTGGCTGTACTTCTTCCAAGACAGATCTGTTTGTGCTTTTGGCCATCGAGAGCACTTTCAACAGTCTTCTCCAGCAGCAGACTCCACATGCATCAGTTCTTCTGCGTCTTCCTTATTCCATGTGCAGCTTTCACATGCATGTGCAGTGCTTGACAATACTGTGGCTTGAGTCAGCCACACCTTAGACCTCAAAGTGACATCCTTGCGCTGCAAAATTTTCACAGGTCTCATGCTGCAGATTTGCCTAAGGCAATGTGTCATTTGATTTCTTACCTGTTGCTTCCATGAGCATTGACTGTGGATCCAAGTAAGATGAAATCCGTGGTAACTCCAGCCTTTTCCCATTTATCATCATGTATCCTGTTGGTCTAGTTGGGAGGAGTTTGGTTTTCTCTGCATTGAGATGTAGAGGTGGGACACACGCTGACTCCTTGTGAGACAAACCTGCAGACAAGATACATGGAGCTACACTAGAGCCCTGGGGCTGAGGGAGCCACATGGAGACACCTGCCAGCACTGAGATGTTTCCACTGCCACTGGATTCACAAGACTTTCCACTCACTGGCCTGTGATCTTCCTGTATTTGGCATCATTGCATGTGTTTGTGAGTCTGAAGAGGAATTAATAGATTTGTATCAGACATATGGCTAATATCAGACTTATGGACTTGATCTGGACTGGGCTGAGTTGTTTTCTCAATATTCAATTGCTCTTGTACGTAAAGCTCTTTCTTATATACATATGAGTATCTATGAATTTGTTTCTCTAGTTAACATAGACTAACACAATTATATTCAAACACACTCCATTATATATATGAAATGTATGTATATATGTAATGAAATATATATACACACCTATACATAATTATGACTTCCAAAAATCAAGGAAACATTGGATTAAGACATAATGAAATTTTCTGCACACTTTTTGAAGCCCTGTGTGGATGTGGTTGGTTTACTGTTGTTGTCAAATTGGTCCCCAAGCACTGCGACCCGTGCACAATAGGATGGGACAGTTAGGGTGCATCGACTATTCATTGACAACTGTCCTGAAGCAACAAGCCTTTCTTTCTAGTCTGCCTTAGTCTGGAAGCTCCACTGAAGCGTCACAGCAACATGCACGCACCCATGAAATGATGGGCAGTGGCTGCACCCCAGGTGCATTGGCCTGGAATTAAATCCAGGTGTCCCTCAAGAAGTTGGGAATCTTATACTTCTTCCACTTTATGTGTGTACACATTTAAAATGTGAAATATGGACAATGAATCAAAAAGGCAACATTAGCAGCTGCATATATAAATAGGGAGCGAGAACCTTGTTGTTGTGCTTTGGACTACTAACTGTAAGGTCAGTAGTTCAAAAACACCAGTCACTCCACGGGTTAAAGAAGAGACTTTCTGCTCCTGTGAATAGTTGCAGTCTAGGAAACACGCAGGTGCTATTCACCCCGGCCCTATAGAGTCTCCATGAATTCAAGTTGGCCTGATGGCATGAGTTTGGCTTTTGGGTTATATATAAATATAAATGTAAATATAAGTTGCTCTGTGTGTTTAAGAGGTTTAAATAGAATTGTATGAAAGGGTTTTCAAGAGTGTAAATCTTTATGGGAGTGATAAACATCCTAGTCTTTCATCTGTAAAGTGGATTTGAACAATTGACCTTTCAGTTAGTAGCCCAAGGCGAAGTCCAATGTACCACCAGGGCTCCATCTATGTGTATGTATAATTATTGATGTAAGATTGTCCAGTCTAATCTTCCAGAGATTCTATGTGATGTTCTAAAAAGAGCCCAAGATATGGAACCAAATAACTAGATTTGGAAACCGTAAGGATCATGGGCTCTGAGTCTCTGTAAAATGGGCAATAAAATCCTGCTTGCGTGGCTGCTGTGGAACTCACAACCATAAATCCAGGAAGTCACTGATTAGCTCTACCTGCCTAAGAGGTTGATTCAGAGTTGGCTGCACAACCCGCTCGTCACACATAGTCAACACAGCCGACCTCACCTGCCTCCTGCTGGTCAAGAGCAGCATCGCATCTTATATTTATCACCTCCATCCACTGCCATCCTTTGAGTTGCAGTTCATTCCCATTCCCAGCGACCTTGAAGTTAGCAGCCCACTCTAAGGAGCGCTGGTGGCGTAGTGGGTTCAGTGTGGAGCTACTAACCTCACAGTTGTCATTGCAAACCCATCAGTTGCTCTCCAGGAGAAACAATGAGGCTGTCTGCTCCCATAAAGACATACAGTTCCAGAGCCCCTAAGGAATAATGGTCCTATGTCCTGTAGGATCTTTATGGGTCAGAAATGATTCAACGGCCTGGGTTGAGTTAATAGACACAGTGCTTGGTGGGCAGTCTTACGAGAGGCCAGTATTTCCTGACAGGTGCTGGGGGTGAGGGGTCTCAGTCATAGTGCCCAGAGAGACTGTCTCTGCATCTTTTGTGGATTGTATTGTTAGTGTTCTTAGTTGCTGCCACATAAATTCCAACCTATCGCGAGCCCCATGCATACAGAGTGGAATTGTTCCCCAGGGCTTTCAAGAGGATGGCCTTTTGGAAGTAGGCACCAGGCCTATCTCCAGATATGCATTGGAGTGGGTTTGAACTGCTAACCTTCCAGCTGGTGGTCTGCCAGCCCAAAGCAAATGAAAAGAAAAAGCTTGGGAGGCAGACGGCCTTCCGTTGGCAGGCCCTGCACTCTCACACACCTGCGGGCCGTCTTGGGTTCCTCGCTGAGATTGATTGACAGCAGCTAGCTAGGTTGTCGTCTTTCTTTAGTCACTTGTTCTTTTGAAAAGTAGACCAAAATCATAAGACCAACAAACAATTCCACGCTACGACTGAAAATAGCAGCATGCCCTCAGTGTAGGAAAGACCAAACTCCCTATAGCAACCACAGCATAGGTACAGGTGAAGAAATGAGGGTTCAGAAAGATTACCCAAAGTAGTTCATGATATTTTGTTTTGTTTTTATTACTGGTGCTGTTTGCTTTCACTGTGCTCGTTGACTCTGAAGAGAAAATGTAAGACAATAGAGGAGGAACCGGACATGTAGGAGAAGGTGCAGGTGAGGAACCCTGATGGTGTAGGGGTTATGCAATGGGTTGCTATCGGCAAGGTCAGCATTTTGAAACCTGCTCAGCTGCTCTGAAAGTGAAAGACATGGCTTTCTACTCCCATAAAGAGTGGCAGTCTCATAAATGCACGGGGACAGTTGCATCCTGTCCTAACGGGACACTAGAAGTCATCATTGACTCTAGGACAGTGAGATTGGTTTGGGCTTTGGAGGAGATGGAGGGAGAAATCAGGAAATCGTTGCCCAGTGAAGATGCCTGCTTCTTTAGGCTGAGGTCCCACCTTCTTCTAAGGCTCATCAATTATTTTCCTGCTCACCCAGACAAGCTATTAAGCAACTAGCATGTTCAGACACTGAGGAGAGAATGGACCCCAGCCCTTCTAGAGCTAAAGTTCTAGTGGGAACACCAATGAATCAACTCAATTAGTTTATTGAGCATCAAGAAAAATTCACTGAGGACACAGAATGTGCCTGGGGACACCTAGGAACACCTCTGTGACACGAGTGGCCGAGCACTGTGCTGTCAACTGAAAGGCCGGCAGATCAAAGCCAGCCAGAAGGGCCTCAGGAACAGCCACGGCGATGACTTCTGAAGGGTCACACTCATGAAAACCCTACGGAGCGGTTCTCGTCTCTTCTCCTGGGGTCTCCTGAATCACAGTCAAATCATCAGCAATTGGTTGGGAGTGGGTACCTCAGTGAGGAGTCAGCACGAAATACGACTGAACCAATCCTGACCTCCACAAAGCTGACAACCTAAAGGGTAAGAGAGTTGGGGCTGGGGAAGGGCCTTTTAGAACCAGTTCACTCCTTTTTTTCAGAAGCTCTGGGAGAGAGACCAGCCTATTCAAAGGTGCTGACCAGAGACTGGATTGTGTGTTTTGGGGAACAGGTGTGTTGGTTGAGTCAGGCAAGAACAAAAGAAACAGGAAGGGTGTGGATGGAGGTGTGAGCACAGATTGTGGTAAATTTCCATTTTACTCTGTGAGTAGCAAGACCTGATGGGTCATATGCCTTTTTTGTTTGCATGATTGTTTTCTTTTGCATTTAGGAAAAATCACACCACAGCAGTATTAAAAATGGAGAGCTAATAATGTGACTAATTAAATACTTAGCTAAAAAAATGATGAGAACATTAACTCAGGCTTTGGGATGGGAAAAAAAGAGAGACATTACAGTGAGAAGACATTTCTGAGCTGAAAACCACGACTCGCAACTACTTAGTGGGAAACAATAAGTTAATATTTATGGGACTATTATGATCGGAGGGACTAGTTGATATAATAGGCTCCACTTTGGGCTGCTGACTGCGAGGTCCACAGTTTGAAACCACCGGCTGCTCTGAGGGACACAGATGAGACTTTCTACTCCCATGAAGAGTTAGAGTCTCGGAAGCCACTGGGACAATTCAACCCTCAGAGGAGTCAGAAGAGATTTGGTGGCAGTTAACTTTGTTTTGTTTTTGTGTGTGTGGTTTTGGGGGATTATTATGATATAGATTTATATTAGGCAACTCATGTGTATTATTTCATTCAGTTCTCATAACAGCCTTGTAAGACTAATGAGATACTGTGTGTGTGTGTGTGAGACAGAGTTTATACAGCCAAAGATCTAGCAATTCACAACTTTCTCCCTGCACAAATCAATGATATTGTTTCCATTCTTCCATTCCCACTGCCCCTTTCTAAATTATTTCAGCACCGTGATCTGTGATCTGAAACTCCCTGCTCCTAAGCTTCCATTCGCAGTTCTGAGTTGCCACGGTCAATCAGATCCCACACGGAGCGTTGTTTAAGAGAGCACAACGCTTGAACCAGAGAGCTCAAAGTAGATGTACCTTATTCATTAACACAAGCTCTCTTTTGACCCAAGGAAAACTTCGGAAGACAGCTTTCGTTTAAAGTTTGAAGATTATTTCAGGGTAGTAGTTTGGGGAGTTCACCTGGCCCCCTAAAGCCTGGATTCCTTTCCGAATTTGGAATCCTGTTTTGAATTTCCCCACTTTTTTACAGGATGCTTCTACACAATCTTCTATCTAAATCACGTCACTCTTCTGCTCTCCTGACAAAGGAGACAGCTATTCATGGAGAGGACCTCTTGCTTCAGATGAATGCATATCATTTTTTAGACGTTGCAGTGTTGTTGTTGGGTGCCATTGAGTCAGCTTAGATCCATAGCAACCCTATGCATAACAGAACGAAGCACCATCCTCACAACCGCTCCCATGCCTGAGCCCATTATTGCAGCCACGGTGTGGATCCATCTTGCTGACGGGCTTCTTTTCCACTGCCTTCAGTTCACCCAGCATGATTTCCTCCTCTGGGGACAATATGTCCAAAGTACGTAAGACGAGGTCTTACCATCCTTACCGCTGAGGAGCACTCTGGCCTTAACTTTTCCCAATGCAGATCAGTTTGTCCTCTTAGCAGTCCGGGGTGCTTTCAGTATTCTTCTCCAGCACAATTCACATGCATCAAGTCTCCTTTGGTCTTCTTGATTCAATGTCCAGCTTTCACATGTTTGTGATGCAATGGAGAACACCATGACTTGGGCCAGGTGCCCCCTGGTCCTCAGAGGAACACCCTTGCTCTTCAATACTCTAAAGAGGTCATGTGCGGCTGATTTCCATAATGCAGTTCCTCATTTGATCTCTTGACCTCTTCTTCCATGAGCAATGATTGTGGATCCAAGTGAGACAAAATGCTTGACAACTTCAACCTTTGCTCCATTTATCATGACAGTCCAGTTGTGAGGATTTTGATCTTCCTTATGTTGCAATCTATACTGGAGGCTACAATTCTTGATCTTTATCAGTAAGTGCTTCAAGTCTTCCTCATTTTCAGCAAGCAGGGTTGTGTCGTCCATATACCTCGGATTGTTCATAAGCCTTCCTCCAATTCCTGATGTTATATTATTTTTCATATAACCTACTTCTCTGATGATTTCTCAGCATATACATATAGAACAAGTATGGGGAGATGTCAGGGGAAGCCAGCCCCTAACACATCATTACGGGTCCGGTAGGCGCAATTGTACAGCGATAATAAGTAAAGATCATAGTAAAGTTTTTTATGCACACCTATATTTATTGCTGCATTTTCCAAAATATCAAAAACAAGGAAACAACCAAAGACATCTATTGAGAGCATGAGAGATAGAAGTATTGAAATGAATGGGAGTCAGACACGTTTCATGGTAGCATGCTCACTTCTGCCCTGCTGATGGTCCACGTGGAAGGAGAGAGAGAGTTTAATGGTAGCCCCGTCCCCCTTTATATTCTCTGGGGACGTGCAAGCCCCCTAATTACAGGTGAGGACATACGTCACAGGAAGGGGCTGTACTATAGGCAATACAGTAATGGGAAGGGGTGGTCTAGGGACATACATGCAATAGGAAAGGGAGGGATTGGGGTTATGGATGTGACAAGATGGGTGGACCCTAGATTCAAGATGGCGACCTAACCTTGATCATCCTTGGGTGGGTTTGACCTCTCTGGGGTCTCCTACGAGGAAACAGACAACCATTATCCTTATCAGAAGGGAGTGGGCCCTATTTGTTGTGGGATAAACAGTGGTGACTACTTGCTCTAGATGGCTGATAGCTCTCAGGGAGAATAACCCCTGACCTACTTCTGATGACCTCCAAGTATAGTCATTCCCAAGCAGCTGTCTGGCATATATTTGAGGGAGACAGCTTGGGAGAAATCCTTATGTATCCCACAGGGAGAGGATACAACTCTGACTCACACCTTTCCTCATTTTAAACCATGCAGCATTCCCTTGTTCTCTTCCCCAACTGTCTCATGATCCCTGTACAAGTTCCACATTAGCACAATGCAGTGTTCTGGAATGCCCATTCTTCTCTGTTATCCACAGTGTATTATGGTCCACACAGTCGAATGCCTTTGCATAGTTAATGAAACCTAAGTAAACACCTTTCTGGTTTCTCAGCTTTGAGGCAAGCTCCATCTGACATCAGCAATGATAGCCCTTGCTCCATGTCCTCTTCTGAATCCACCCTTAACTTCTGGCAGTTCCCTGTCAATGCGTTGCTGCAACCGCTGCTGGATGATATTAAGCAAAACGTTACTTATGTGCCATATCAATGATATCATTCTGCAGTTTGAGTATTCTGTTGAATCACCTGTCTTGGGAATGGGCACACATATGGGTCTCTTCCAGTTGTTTGGACAGGGAGCTGTCTGCCAGATTTCCTGGCACAGACAAGTGAGTGTTTCCAGTGCTTCTTCAGCTTCCTGAAACACTTCAATGGGTAGTCCATAAATTCCTGGAGCCCCGTTTTGGGCTAATGTGTTTAGTGTAATTTGAACTCCTTCCTTCAGCATCATTGGTTCTTGCTCATATGCCACACCCTGAAAGGTGCACTGTTGACTAGTTCTTTCTGGTACAGTGACTTTGTCACTTCTTTCCATCTTGATGCTTCCTGCATCATTCAATATTTTGCCCATGGAATCTTTTAAGTTTTCAATTCAAGTTTTGAATTTTTTGTGGGTTCTTTCAGTTTCAGATAAGCTGATCATGTTCTTCCCTGTTGCTTTTCTAATTCTAGGCCTTTGTGCATTTTCTTATAATATTTGCCTTGATCTTCTGGAGTTGTCCTTCGGAATTTCCTATTCAGCTCCTTGACTTCATCCTTGACTTCATTTGCTTGAGCTACTGTGTGATTCAGAATGTCTTCTGACATCCACTCTGATCTTTTCTTTCCTTCCTGTCTTTTTTATGATGTTTTGCTTTCTTTATGAACGATGGTGTCGATGTCCTCCCACAGCTCATGAGGTCTTCTGTCAGTATTCAGTGTATCAGATCTGTTCTTGAGATAAAGTGCTCAAAATTCAGGTGAGATAGATTTAAAGTTGTATGTATTTTGGCTCTTATGGACTTATTTTCATTTCCTTCTGCCTTATCTTGAACTTACATATGAGCAATTGATGTCTGTACCACAGTTGGCAGCTGGTCTGGGTTTAGCTGCTGCTACTGTGCTTCTCCATCATTTATTCTCACAGATGAAGTTGATTTGATTACTGTGTATCCCATCTGGGGAAGTGCTTGTGTATAATTGGGCTTTGTGTTGTTGACAAAGGTATTTGCTATGAACAAGTCCTAGGTTTTGCAAAATTTCATCATGTGATCTCCAGCTTCGTTTCTCCCACCACGTCCCTATCTTCCAAACCCTGTTTCTTCCTCTTTGTTTCCAATCTGCATTCCAATCACCAATTACTATCAATGCATTTTGATTGCGTGTTTGATAAATTTTTGACTGAAGTCATTGTTAGAATTCTTCAATTTCTTCACTAGCTTTTGTGGCTGGGGCATACATTTGAATAATAGTTGTTTTGATTGGATTTCCTTGAAGGGGGATAGGTATAATCTGATCACAGACAGAGTAGGACCTCATGATGGATTTAGCAAGATCCTTTCTGACAATGAATGCCACTGTATTCCTCTTAATTATGTTACTCCCACCATAGTAAATCATATGATTTTCTGATCCAACATCAGTCCATTTCAGCTCACTAATGTCAAGGTAACAATCTTCATATGTTCCATATTACTTTTGACCATTTCCAATTTTCCTGAATTCATACTTCAGACATCCAGGCTCCAGTCTATTTCTCTTTACCTTGAGTCACGCCCCACCAGCAAATGAAGATCCCGCAGTCTCCACTCCCACACGCTTTACCCGACTCGCATCACCACCATCCCCTCCCCTCCAAGGATCAGCTCCTTTCAGTCACATTTTCAAGTCCCCTTGAACCCGAGGGGCCTCTCTACTGCACTATCTTCCACAATGCTCTGCTCTCTTTGTTTAGACTTTCAGTAGTAGAAATGCTTAGAAGAGATGCATACTGTTTTCAGTGGCTTCTTCCTCCAAAGTGGGGAACCAAGTCCTGCATTGTTTGTACTCAGTCTGAAGTTCCACTGACACTTGTTCACTTGGGTGACCGCTGGCATTTGAAACACCAGTGACATGGCTTCCAGCAGCACAGCAGCACATAAGCCACCACCCTACAATAAACCACCAGGCAAGTGGTGGACAGACAAGTGAATAGTCACTTGCTTACATTTATGACCCCAGTCACTAAGCAAACACTTGGAGGTAGCAACAGTAGTGTGAGAAACGATTATTGGCCAGTTTATTGGTCTGTCCATGGAAACTATGTCACTAAACCTTTAAAACAAATCCCAGAAGGTGCTTGATTGTGTGAATAGTCTCGACAATCGTATTTTGAAAGGTCTTGGGAGTAGGAGATTCTTCTTCTGTGAAATATGTATCTAAAACAACATGGGCCAAGTCAACATCCCTGAAAGCTTGGGGTTCTCCGTTAAGGATAGCTTTTCATGAGACTAAGTTAAAAATATTACTACTGAGGGTTTATTTCATACATGCACATGCTTAATCCAATCAAATGTGTTGAGACACCTCTTGTTGCTGCAGACAATTTTTTCTCAGTAATACACGTGCCATTATCTCATGGGAATGCCTGAAGTAAATGGTCCATCAAACCAGGGACTTCTGAGGGGATGTACTGGGCCAGGTCAGTTTAAGGCAGAAGGGTCAGCTCAGTGGGTTATGGTGAGTGTTTGAGGGAACTCTAAAGGGGTAATCTTGATGGATTTTCTCAGAGGACACAGAACAATCATGGCGACTTTTAATGAAGAAGTTTGAAGAGAATGGAAAACTATAATCAATTACAAAAGGGCCAAACATGTTACACTGAGGCAATTCTTACATCATAAAAACGCACCTGCTCGTTCTTCAAGGGGATCAAAGGTTGTCCAAGGAGAATTTCGTTGGGAAACCTCACCCTGTACAGGCTACACACCTGAGCTTACTCAACTTCTTTCCCCCCAAAACCCAAGAACACCGACAAGGAACATGATGTGAGACCATCCAGGATGCCCAGACTGCCGCTTTTGACATAGCATTAATCAAAGAGCATAGAACTCTCATAGGAAACTTCAGAGAGATGGACCCACCCCTTTGAGAAATGTATTCATCTAGAGGGAGGCTAGGTCACGAAAACAGGAGCATCCCAGGCTGATATTTTTGTTAGGTTTCTATGAATGTGTAGGGATACTTTTTGACTTGCCCTCACGATTTGCAAATTTGGTTTTCAGATTGCAACTCCCAATCCATTCATTCAACAAGCAGAAAATCCCCCTGGTCTGTTGGGTCCCTGCTGGCTGTCAACCACAGGATAACATTGAAATGGGCTCCCTCTTGCCCACAGGATAAAGTTTCCGTGAAAACACTGAAATGGTACCAGTTGAGGGTTGAGCTCTCAGAAATGCCAGTTGCAGAGGAATTTTCAATTCGTTCCATATTTATGAATGACAAAACTGAAAATAGCAAAGCAACGTCCCCCAGTGCCATACTGAGCCAATGCTGCAGAACATTCACAAAACGTGATTCCAAGTGCATCTAGATCACACATATATACCCACGTCAGTTCTCTGATGGAAGAGACAGGCTCTTTTCATGCCATAGACAACATTTTGCGAATGCCACCCCTGCCAATCACCAATCACACATCTCAGGGATAAGCTAGATCAGCTATAAAAACTAAAATGAAATAAAACAACGTCACTGGACTAGAGTCAATTTCAACTCATAGCGACCCTATAGGCCAAGGTAGAACTGCCCTTGTGGGTTTCGGAGCCTGTAACTCTTCAAGAGAGTAGAAAGCCTCATGTTTTGCCCTTGGAGGGGCTGGTGGTTTCAGACCGATAACTTTCAGGACTAAGAGCCCAACATATAACCAACATGCCACCAAGGATCAGATCAGTCAAAGCTGTAGGAATGTAATACATCAGTACACCACTACACATGTAAATCATGTTTTAAATAAAAGTAATTAAAAGTATACAGATTAGGAAAGGGAGAGATAAAATCATCTTTGTTCACAAGGAATATGATTGGCTATGTAGCAAACTTCCTTTCCAAAAAAGAAAAAAAAATCTTGGGACTAATAAGTGAATATAGCAAGTTCATAGGAAAGAACTAAGTTCATAGGAAACAATGATTTGTTCTAATAACCTGACATTCTATGATGCTCACCTTCCCGGCACGATTGCTGAAGACAAAATTGGTACATAAGCAAATGTGGTGAAGAAAGCTGATGGTTCCCAGCTACCAAAAGATATAGCACCTGGGGTTTTAAAGCCTTGAAGATAAAAAAGTATCCAACTAGCTGAAAAGCAACAAAGTCCACATGAAAGAAATACAGCAGCCTGTGTGATCAGGAGGTGTCGATATGATCAGGTTATCAGGCATCAATGACTCAGAAGAGAAAACCATGCCATTGTGAATGAAGGGGAGTGTGGAGTGGAGCCCCTAAGCCCATTTGTAGACAATTGGACATCCTCTTACAGAAGGGTCCCAAGGAAGAGATGAGCCAGTCTGGGTGAAGTATAACCCCGATGAAATTTACAACTTTCTTCTATCATGAACCCAATTCTACCTTACAAATCCTGCTAGACCAAATCATGTACATGCAAACAGATAAGAGCTGGAAACACAGGGAATCCAGGACAGACAAAACCCCCAGGACCAATAATGAGAGTATCAATACCAGGAGGGCAAGGGGAAAGGGAGGGGGGGAGAAAGAGAGAACTGATCACAATGATTGACACATAACCCCCTCCCAGGGTACCAGACAACAGAAAAGTGGATGTAGGTAGACATCAGTCAATATAAGACATAAAAAAACAATAATAATTCATAAATTATCAGGGGTTCATGAGGGAGGAAGGGTGTGGGGGGTGGGGAGGGAGAAAAAATTGAGGAGCTGATACCAAGGGTTCAAGTAGAAAGCAAATGTTTTGAGAATGATGAAGACAACGAATGTACAAATGTGTTTGACATAATGGATGGATGTATGGATTGTGATAAAATTATTTCAACAACAACAACAATATAGCAATAGTTATGAGAGTGACACAGGACCAGGCAGTGTTTCAATCTGTCATACACAAGATCACTATGAGTCAAATTCAACTCAACAGCACCTAGCAACAATAATTCTCAAAATACAACAGCTTCTACAAAGTCCAGATAAAGGTAAAGTCTTGTGCAAATGGATCTTGACTGGCCCATTTGCATGGATTAAATTAAAATGAGTCCTCAATGACATTCATTAAAAGAAGAAAAATATACACAAGTAATCAAATTTGTCCCCAAAATGGAAACAACCCAAAAGTCCATCAATAAATGGATAGGTAAACAAAATGTGGTATATAAACAAAATGAAATATTATTAAGCAATAAACTTCTGATACATACTACAATAAAAATAAAATTAAATAAAAATCATTCAGAAGGTCAAGGGATCTCAGGATGGTATGCAGAATATGACAAAACAGTCTAACTGTACTAACAAGGTATGAAATGATTTCAGTGCAGGGACTGGAACATGAAGTTGTATCTTAACTGGAAATGGGTGGATTCTGTGAAACAAAGGCAAAAGTAGCGGCCCATAAGCAGTGTGCTCTACTTGAGAACTTCCCCTCCAGATATGGGTTCACAGTTCTGCTACGTGTGCCTATTGGAATCGAGCAATTAGGGAATATAGGGGGGGCTGGTAGGAGCTGGGTACCTTGTATTGTGAGCGTTTACAGATAAGCAAGGGGAAGAGGTAACAGGATCCCTATGGTTATGGATCAGAATCAGAGACACCCTAATAAAATCATGTTTAGCTTAACATAGAAACAGATGATTACATTAGACATGATGATAATCCAGTGTCCCTTTAGCGCATATACAATGATGGGGGGGTCTATCAAAAGGATGCAGGAACCAATTGAAATGGTTTCCAGTGACTCAACCTAGAACAACGTAAAAAATAATATAAAGAAGTCTTGTATTAACCCCCAAATGCATAATAAATGCATGTGATTTCATACTGATATAAATAAATAGGAAATCAAGATAAAGATCCCTTCAAAAAATTCCACGTAGAGACTCTGCCTCCCAATGAGGTAGACCATAACCCCCACTCCATAAGTGTACTCAGCCCATTACGTTGTCCTTCTAAAGTTTTCAGTATGGAAAGAGTTGGTGGGAAAAGCAACATTTACTATGGAGAAACCTGACAAACAGAACCTCAGCCAGGTGATCAAGGTCAATGTCAACAGTGATGCCATGTATCCTTCACATGATATGCAGAAAACAGTGTTTTACCCCGGTGGCCTTCTTCCCCGAAATCTGTAACTCCAATCTCATAATGAGACAACGCCAGACAAATCCTAATTTAGGGGTGTTTTACAAATGCCATTGCTGGTTGCCATCACATCAGCTCTGACTCGCGCCTACTTTACAAATAACAGAACAAAACATTGCTCAGTCCAACGCCATCCCCGGGGAAGGACATCATGCTCTGTAAAGGGAAGGGGCAGCAACGAAGAAGCAGGTCCTCAACGAGATGGATTGACAGCAGTGACGCAACCACGGGCTCAGTCGTAGGCATGGTTGTGGGGACAGCCCAGGAATGGGCAGTGTTTCATTCTGTTGTACACAGGATCGCTACGGGTTGGAACCAAGAGTACTTAAGAACAAGAACAATCCTTGGGAGTTTTGAACACATTGTTGCAAGTTTCGGGTCCATCCATCTCATGGAGGGTTTTCTCATTTTGTTCGGACAGTGCAGTGAGTTTAAAGCTCAGCCTCTGAACGTCAGCAGTTTGGACCCACCCGATGCTCTGAGGGAGAAAGAGGAGCCCTGGAATCCCTAGGGATCAGTTCTACACTGTTGCTATGAGTCAGTATTGACTCCAAGGCAGTGTACATACATATATAATTATCAATATTATTGTTTTATTGAGACTGCCCAATATGATGTCCTTTCCTAATAATGTGTCCAAAGTAAGCCAATGAAGTATCACCATCCTCCTTTCAAGGCACATTCTGGCTGTATGTCGCCCTAGACTGAAGCTGACAAACTGTTTGACTAGCCCTCCTCAAAGGATACCTGTAAGTTACACAGTGGGCTGCTAATTGGAAGGTCACCAGTTCAAGGCCACTAGCTGTTCTTGATAGAGAGACAAGGATATCTGCTCCCATAAGGAGTTGCAGTCTAGGAAACCAACGGGGCAGCTTTCCCCCATCCTACGGGTCTCTGTGAGTCAGAAATGGCTCAATGGCCGCGAGTGAGTGGAGAATGCGTCACAACTGTCAAGGTCCTCAATAGCCAGGAGCGTCTGAGAAACTCTCCTAGTGAAGAGGAACCTAGGGAGACATGACACCTAAATGGGGTGTGGGGTCCTGGACAGGATTCTGGAACACAAATAGGAGATCAGGTAAAACAAACAAACAAAAACCAACTAAGGACTAAAGCAGGAACTTGAATGGATACGAGCATCCCAATACTGGCTCATTAATTATATCGCAAATGTATTAACAAATGCTACTAAGAGGGAAACTGGGTACAAGGTATGCGAACCTTTCTGTACTATAGTTGCATTGTTTCTTTTTCTAATTAAATAATGTTATTGGGGATTTTACATCTCTTATCACAATCCATACAGTTGTCCATTGTGTCGAGCACGTTTGCACCTATGGCGCCATCACCATTTTCAAAACATCCTCTTCCCACTTGAGCCCTTGATATAAGCTCCCCATTTCTTCTCCCTCCCTCCTTCCCACCTTCCCTCACGAATCCTTGGTAAGGTATAGATTATTATTTCTATATCTCACATTGTCCTCTGTCACCCCTCACCCACTTTTCCAATGTTCATCCCCCCTGGGAGGGGGTTATAGTTTGATCCTTGTGATCTATTCCCCCTTCTTCCCCCCACCCTCCCCTAGTCCTCCTGGTATCTCCACTCTCCTTGTTGGCCCTGAGGGGTTTATCTATCCTGCATCCCTGTGTTTGGGGCTCTTCTCTGTAGCAGTGTGCATATTCTGGTCTAATCCAATTTGTACGGTAGAATTGAGGTCATGATATTTGGGGGAAGGAAGCACCAAAGCACTAGAGGAAAGTTGTGTGTTTCATCGGTGCTATACTGCACTCTGACTGGCTCTTCTCTTCTCTGTGACCCCTCTGTGAGGGGATGTCTGTAAATCCAAAACTGTTCTTAAAAATAAAAATGACTTTTAAAATGGTTTAATAAGAAATGACATATATCATTCATTTTAATAATATTTAACTTAATGCAATACACACAAAATACCGTTTCGGCATTCAGCATATAGCCAATATGATTTTTTATTGTAGCATGGGTGAGAGTTTCAGGGGCAAAGCAGTTCTTCATCCAGTGATTTGTGCCCATTTTGTTGTGCGGCTCTAGTCACAATTCCTTCCCCGTGACAGCGCTCTTCCCCCGATTCCCCGATTCCATTCATCCTGCTGGCCTGGCCCTTCTTGCCTCTGGAGCTTGGTTTGGAGGCAAATGCTGCCTTTCTGCTCTCACAGACTTCACAGGAAGACTATGTCCCTCCTGAGTATCCTTGTCGCCTTGCTAAGCCGGCATTCCTTTTGGCTTCCACGGGGTCTGCTGTGGGGATTCAGGCTCGCAAGCCCTTGTCTGAGGGCCTCAACTGCCGGGGTTGCACCAGTCTCTTTGAGAGCACTTTGTCTGGTCTCTTGTGTGAGGATGAATTTTATTCTGCACTTTTCTTCCTTTCTTTTGTGTTCTGAACCAGAGTGGTCAGAAGTAGGAACCAGGCGTCACCTACTTCTGGTCTCAGGGTAGTGAGAGGTGGGGGCTGGCCTGGGTCATTAATCCTTTGGACTAGTTGTTTCTATGAGGCTTTCATTTTCCTCACTCTTCTTTCTGCCCGATGGTGAGAGAGCAATAGTCGCCAGCTAGAATGGCCTTTCATCCACTTTTAAGAGCCCAGTCCCTGCTGACCATAGTAGGATGTAGGACATCGTCTTGTTGGAGTATGACTTAGCTATCCCTTCAAGATTGTGGTTCTAAACCCTCCTGAACCCAATGACTCATTACTTCAAGGCATTTGGCAATGGCTAAGGAGTTTTCATAATTTTGCTCCCTATTAATGCTGCTATACACAAGGATACATTTACATCACATATCGACCCATATGTAGAAATCTGCTCTGCCAAACCCATGGGTGTAGTCCTCCTATTTGCCTACCCATACTTGTTCGGCTAGCCTGTCTGCCTCTGTGTCCACATAGATTATTGTTTGGTATTACTGATATTGCAGGATTGGGTATGTCATGGTACTTAGCTTCATTGTCTGTAACTCTTGTACACTTCCAAGTGTCCACTTCTGTCTTAGTGATAGGGTGCTGACCTCCCTCTTATTGTCCATTGCCTTTCCCTTCACCCAAACTCATGTGCGTTATTATCTCATTAGCGACTTTCCAGTGCATCCCCTTCCATCCCTGGTAATCAGCGAATACTTCTGTGCACGCCTTTCCTTGGCTTTGGATAGCAGTGGTTCATTTGTCCTTTTGTCATTGACTTATTTCAAAGAGCATGCTTTCCTCAATTTAATCATTATTAAAATTATTAATGAAACATTTTATATTCTCTCTTTCATAACTTAACACCAGCGTGTGATGTATACTTACACAATAGCTCCATTCATACAGGCTACATTTCAAGTGCTCAGAAACCAAATGTGGTTCATAACCCGAGTGCTCGAGAGTATAGGTATAGATGCTAGAATCCGGCCTCTGGGTCCATAGTATATTGCCAGGTTTCTGCTGTTCCCCCCGTCCCCAAGGAAACCCAGGTGTCGAGCTGCCAAGATCATCATTGCCAACAAAACAATCCGTAACTGTGTTTCCATTTTCCTCAGCTGTATTTTTGTTAGCATTCCCCACATCTCACGCAGTACTGACCTGGATGTTTCTGTATCTCCCCCACCCCCATCCCCCACTAGACTGAGCTCCATCTCAGCTTATTCACCTCTGGTCAGATTTCTGCGACAGGGAGTTGTACCTAGAAAGTTAATAAGGGGCACGTCTAGGGATGACAATGCCCATTCATACCTAACCCCTTGCCACTCCTCAAACTCTAAAAAATATCCCCTTCCCAGGCTCCTTGTGGTTTGCCACGGAACATAGACAGAAAGGCAGACACCTGCAGAATTTCCCGGAGTTGCCATGTGCACTGAGGGGTTATGGTCTCACTACTGCAGCCCCACTCTCAGACTTTCGGTCTTACTCTGCGTGACATGGGACGCCATCAAAGGATTATAACCAAAGAAGGGACATGATCAGATTTAGATTTTAACCAAATCTCTTTAGTTCAGTGGTTCTCAACCTGTGGGTCACGACCCATTTGGGGGTTAAATGACCTGATTCAGAACAGCAAAATTGCAGTTATGAAGTACCGATGAAAATAATTTTATGGTTTGCGTCACCACGACATAAGGAGCTGTATGGAAGGATCGCGGCCTGAGGAAGGTGGAGAACCACTGCTCTAGCATCTGTTGTTGACAATAGTCTTGGGTCGGGAAGGAAACAAGATCAGAGACCAATGAAGAGCTATCACAGCACCTCAGTGACAGATGGTGGAGGCTCAGGCTAGATTAGGGCCACAGAGGCACTGAGAAGTAGCGAGATTCTGAATATATTTTGGAGATGGATCCAGCCAGATGAAGGAAATTAATAAAGGAGTCAGGGAGGGTCTCGAGGTTTGGGGCCTGAGGCACTAGCAGAATGGAATTGCCATTGGCTAAGCAGGAAAGATGGAGTGGAGCCACTTAAGAGGGAAGATCCAGAGTGCTGCTATAGATGTGTTAACTATTAGCTCCTAGCAGATGTCCTAGTGGGGTGAGAAGGTTGTCATTCATTGTTTTGAAACTCTATAGGGCAGAGTCGAACTGTCCCTTGGGAATCCCAAGGCTGTAATCTTTACTGAAGCAGGCTGCCACATCTCTCCCAAGAATCGGTCTGTGGCTTCAAACTGCTACTTGTTTTGTTAGCAGTGAAGCACTCAACTACTGCGCACAAAGGCTCCCTGGTGTGAGAAGAACAGAGTCAGAATGTGAAGCTGAGACTGAGCAAAGATGTTTGTCAACTTAAATTGTGAACTTGAGGGTGATGAGTAGAAGGGAAGGACCCCAAAAGAGTTTGAACGGGACGGGATCAAGACATTGGGCTTTCACACATGAGAGAACGGTGCCTCCTACAGGTGATGTGCAGAAAGCACAGGAAAGGTGATTTCAGGAACATTTGCAAGGACGTTGAGAAAGATCCTGTTAGGCGGCCTTAATCTTCTCTGCTGAGAGTAGAGGCCAAGTAAGGTAAAATGTGGGGATATTTGCAAAACCAGTAGAAGAATGAACTGACCAAGAAGAGACTTGTACGAGGCTTGTCCTAAGGCAGTACAATACTGGGCACCCTCTCTGACTGCCAAGTCTCTAGACAAGCTGCCTGGCAAACTCTCGATACTGATGTTCCCAGAGCACTTCTGTGGACAGAATTACCAGGAGACCAACACCCAGTCAAAGGCTCCCCCAACAGGGCTGCATTCTCCAGTTAGCTTTCCTTCCTCCAGCGACACCTCCCCCAGCTGAACAACCTGTCTCCTCCCAGAGCAGGTCCAGGCAGTTGTCCAGGGCAGGAGTGCTTCAGCTCCACTCCCAGGTTTACCCAGGCCCCAGGTCTCTTCTTAGCGCCAAGTCACCTGCACCATCTACTGGCCAAGGTGGAGGAAGCCTCCTGCTCCAGCCGCCTCCCTTCTGCTGCTCCTGGGAGGCAGGGCCCCACACTGGAATCCTTGGACCTTACAGCCTCTCAGACCTGAACAACACCCAGATCACTTGTTTGGGCCCTGCTGTCTCACAGGAAGAGATGGTGGATGCTTTCATTCCTTCCACAGACATTTAATGCGGATGTGCGAGTGAACCCCACACCGTGTCAATTTGTGAGGGGCCTCTGGGAGGTCCCTGCCAGAGTAGGTAAGACAGAGATACAAGTTCCAAATGACACAGTGCTAGCCAGGGACAAATTCCCACGGGAGAATATGGTGGTGGGAGCGGTGTCCTCTCTCATGCATAAGGACAGACAGACGAGTAACTGAAGGACTGATCAAAATGGACCAAACAAGAAATAGAGAGGAGGGGGGAGTCTTCCAGGCAGAGGAAAGAAACGGGGTAGGAGAACGTGCTGAGTCTCGTCCGGGTTCCGTCAAGTGCAGGGAGGACAGGAGGCTGTCGGCACATTTCTCTCCCCCATCGCACCCGCGCAGTCTCCCCATGGAAATCTCCCCCGAGGAAGGCAACATGGGCAGTCTTCCATCTATTCAGTTTGAGGACATGTGGATATTTTGTTCATCTCATTTATAGTATTTTGAATTCTTCCTCACTTTCTTTTCTAAGAGTGTTTTATCACCACCCACCTTTGACCAAATAGCAAACCGAGAAGGCTCAACAATACAACCTGGATTCATTGAGACTAGGATCCAAACCAAGATTCCCTATGATTTCAAGTAGCAGCGTACCTCTAACTTCCCTGAACACCTTCTGTCCACCCTCTACAAGCCACTGAGCAACCGGAAGTGTCCTTATACATATAATGGTTGGCTTACTATGTAAATATAATTTTCTACAGGTCCGGTTCAGTGACCGACCAGTATACGGAAAGCTAACCTGAGGGGACCAAAGGGGCTAAGCCAGAGGGGTTGGCCACCATAGCAAACACACACACACACACGCACACGCGCGTGACAAGTGATCCTCCTTACATGTATGCTAGCACAGGAAGAGGGAGATGGCAGTCATTATGAATGAGCTTAAAGAGTTAAAGGGTGCACTTATCTTGTGGTTAAAAACAATGATAAAAAATTCCAGCCTGGGGAATGACAAGAATGTTGTATTAAATGAAATGATCGTGGAAGGCGCTCTGGAATGAAAACGGATGGCGCCAGTCTAGCAGTGCACCACACACAGCTTCCAGCAACACGCCGCTCTCCCTCCAGCGGTCACAACACGGCAGGATTAGATGGCGGGACTTGTCAAGACATTTGTGACAGTGCAAGGACCAGAGGCAGAGACATTCTGGCCAGCCTGGAGACTGACTGTGTGAAATTTTACACCAGGTGATGGCGACACAGGGAAACAGGCTCTCAGCATAGGCTTTGGACACGGCTCCTCTGCTGGTTGTCTGGGAAATACAGCACCCGCTTCACAGAGTTCTTACAAAGGTTAAATGGGGGACGGTGTGTCTGTAAGAGCCCATCATTTGGGGCACACCAGGGTTATACACTTGAGAGAGGATGAAGGGTTTGAATTAGAATGTCGGTGACATAGAAGGGAGTAGTGAGCCAAAGAGGATGACAAAATCAAGTCTCATTGAGATTTCAATCAACTTGATCTATGGAGTAACACTGCCAACATGATACTAAATCAAGATAAACTGGAGTCTTGCGCTGAGGTTGACAAACAGGCCCGGTGAGGGCATGGTGGGGTGAGATGTGGGTTAACAGCAGCTGTGATGAAGAGACCCACTGGGTGGTGGGGACTGAGGCTGTGATGTGGGGGCCCAGCAGAGAAAGGGACCTTGAGCAGTCTTGCTCTCATCATTGTCAGTACGCAGGTGGGCTCAGAATCACACTGTACACAGGTTCTCACATACGTAATCTTATTAGCAGGCGGGCAGTGTTCAACTAAGAGGAGTCATTGGCTCCATCAAACTCTGGGGTTGGAAAATCTCTGCATATGTTGTCCACTTCGGGTCACCACTTGTAAAAGAATCATTAGTACCTTAGAGGACAGCACAGGGGTGGGAGAAGGAAGACAAGGCCAAAGAGACCTGCAAGTGCTATGAGACCGGAGATTTACCAAGCTGAGTTTCCATTTTCTCAGCTGTCCAATACGGTGGCAATGCCTACCGACCGAGCTGTCTTGCGGATGAAGTGAAATCACATATACCACAAGCCTGACACAGAGCCTGCACACAGACAAGCCCATCACCTGTTAGTGGACACTTAGCTCACTCGGTTATCTACTTAGGTGCATCTTCTCCATGATCTGCTGTAATCTGCCTTGACCCGAGGTCAGTTTCCTTCAGAACCTTCCGTGCCCACCTCACCGTCTTCTCTTCCCACGTCTAACGGACCGAACCAAAGCACCCGCTTTGCTGCCTGCCCCAAGACCAAAGTAGACAGTGACAGCCTGAGTTGCCCCAGCGTCCGGCTTCAGTGCGTTTTCTTCTGAAGTATGTAGTGAGCGTCCCTGTGCACCAGGGGCCGGCGGCACAGAGCATGCATGGGGTAGACTGGGTCCCTGCCTTCATGGCATTTACAGTGGAGGGGGACAGTCAGGTAGTGCAATGAATGCTCTCCCAAAGAGAGGGGAGAACACATAAATAGAAGGATACAAATGAGCACGGAGGGAAAGTAGAGCAAACGAATCCGAGGGCCTCAAGAGTCAGATGCTTAGAAGTAACCTGTGAGCTGGACCGTAGCAAATGAGTAAGAACTCCCCAGTGCCCCTGCCCTGCAGACAGCTATATCACCCTTGGGTACTAGAGTGTCTCCAGCTCCCACCCAGGGAGAGAGACTTCTACCCCACCCAACTGTGGAAAATCCCCAAGAGGGCCCTGCCACCTCCCAGAGTCTCCCAGCCCCACCCACACTCCTCCCAGCTAATAACCCCCTCTCTCTGTCAGAGCTCAGCTCTAATTAAGGCCCTGCCCTCACTCAGCTCTCGGCAAACCTGCTAGGCCAGAAACACGCCTGGTCCCACATCTACCTGGCTCTGAGTTTCTGACAAGCTTGTACCGTGACCTGAGCTGCCCCACCCTCGGCCTCCCCTGTCTCTCTTCTCACCCCTAGGCTCTCCTAAGATCTTGGAGCAGGGTACAAGATGGTGCAAGGGGCCACCCAGGTGAATGATTGTGGGACCTGCAGCTATAAGACTCAGAAGCCCTTCCCCGGTACTTCATGCACAGCATTCTAGATGTTAATAAGAGCAAACAAGTAGGGGCAAAGACAGAGGCGGCCACAGAGGTCGATGAGAGACAGGCAGAAATAAGTATTGAGAGGTAGAGAGAAAGGCAGCGTGAAAGAAATACGCAGTGAGACAGGCACCCAGGTGGGGAGGCAGAGATAGAGACAGACACTAAAGAAAAGATGGAGCAGACCCACAGAGAAGCTCTGAGGGATAAAGAGATAGAGCAAGGGAGCATGGGTAGAAGAACTGCCCAGGAAGAAAGTGTCTTGAGTGTGTAGCCTGGGGAGACAGCAGACCCAGCAGTTGGCTGCTGTCGGCACAGTTGGTTCACAGAAGCTTCCAAGGAGAAGGAGGGAAGCACCTGGGTGCTGGAGAGCATGTCTCCCCCAGCTTCACAGTGAGAAATAGAGAAGGCCTCTGGGGAGTGCGGGAAACAGAGTCCCTAGGCTTATGGAGGCCGGCACCTCGGGCTGGGATTTGGCACAGCAGAAGGGACTTTCCATTCTGTAAAGCAACATTCCAGGAGCAGCCAAGAGAAAACTTCGCTCTGTCCTGTGCTTGGCCGTTATCCCTTGATGCCATAGCCAGTCTTTGGACCCTAACTCCGTGCTGGCTAGCTCCGTGCCCTGCCCTAGAGATACAGGTAGGAGCAGGTGCACGCTCCGGCCCCAAGGAGGCCAGGGTCAGGCTCAGACAGTGGAGAGGTCAGCACTCAATCCAGAGAGGCGCGTGAGACGTCTGTGGGTACTAAGGAGAAGGAGGGGTCCTTTCTGAGGTAGAGAAGCAGCAAGCCTTCCGGAAGAGCCGGTCTTTGAAAAAAGCCCTGGAGAAAATCCTCAGGTTTGGGAAACAGAGGAAGACCCTCGTCGGGGTGCCCTGGCATAGTAACAATGGCCTCAAACACAAGGACAACTTAAAGGGTGGTGCAGGACCAGGCAATGTGTCATTCTGTTAGGCACAGGGTCGCTATGAATCAGAACCGACCGGCTGGATGGCACCCAACAACAGCAGCCGCCACGCTCAGTTCTGGATACCAAGGAAACATCATTTGGCATGATTTTTTTTTTCAGCTTATGCTTGTGGAAAACAACCGAAAGAAGAGTTTTAGAACCGCTCCTACCCTGATAGTCCTGGGGGATGTGAAAGAGGTGCACCCCCCTCCTCACCGAGGACTCCTTGGCTGGCTCCCTCCCACCCATCACAGGTATGGGCAAAGCCTGCCATCACAGCCGACACCCACTCGGCCCAGGCAGCTGAGGACGCTGCTCATGGGCACACCCTTCCTGCCACGGTCCAATGGGAGCAATTGCAATGTCGCGACCAAGGACAGCCACACTGGCCCTACCTCGACTCTGAATGTCTTTAACCTTTAGGGTGATTTGGGGGAAAGCTTACAGAGCAAACTGAGCTTCAACTCAAGAATTCACACACATTTCATTTTGTGACATTATTTTCAATCCCATTTCCTCCCTGTGTCTCCTGTCATTTGCATTTGACCTTCTTTCCTGTCCCTTCCTGCCTCCTGAGCTCCATACCGAAGCCATGTTGCCCTTTGGGCCTTATATAGTTGACTGTTCTAAGGAGTGTGCACCCCTATCTTTTTGTTGAGATACCTCAACTTTAATGGAGCCACTATTGCATGTCAGGTACAGTTCTACAAGCCTTCTACAGGACATTTAAGCAATGACCCTATGATCTGAGTGTTGGTATAATCCCTAACTTCGGGAGCCCTGGACAGTGCAGTCGTTACATGTCGGGCTTCCTGATGGGCAGCTGGGAGCTCCGCCAGCGGCTCCCTGGAGAAAGGCTGGGCTTTCCACTCCCATAAACAGTTTCAGTCTCGGAAAGCCACTATGAGTCGGCATTGACTCGACGGCAGTGGGTCTGGTTTGGTTTTCACGTGGCTAACGGATTGGAGCCTGCACAAGGTGGAGGAAATGGCCTGACAGGAAGGACTTGGAAAAGACAAGCTGCTTGAAATGCACTTGGAATTGACTTTGCACCACCATTTGTCATCTGATGTTCTGGTTACACTGGGGTTGCATCAATGAACAGTAGATACTTAAAAGAACATCTTAATGCAGGCCGTGCAAAATTATTGTTTCAGTAGTATTTTATTGTATTTTAGGTGAAAGTTTACCCAACACTTTAGGTTCCCGTGTATCAACGTGTACACAAGTTGTTCAATGGCATTGGTTCTAGTTTCACAACCTGTAAGCCTTCTCTTTGTGTTCTGGTGGTTCCTTTTTCCAGTGCTCTAGCTTCCCTGCCCCTTCCCCTTTCTTCTCATCTCTGCTCTATTCATTCCCATTTCAGTTTGTTTCTAATGGAGTCACATATTCACAGGTAATGGACTTTATTTTGTGTGTCAACTTATCATTTCACTAAAAGTGACCTTGGCAGGTAGACTAACTTTAAGTGTAACTTTAAAGTGTAACTCAGGGAACACTCTATTTAGTTCGTCAATTAAGTCTGGACTTCTTAAGAACTGAAGTTCTGTTTTGCACTTTTCTCCCATTCTTTCTGGGTCTGGATTGGGACAGTCAGTCGTGGGACCTAGACACCAGCTAGTTATTGTATTGGGATAGAGGAAGTTGTGATCAGGCTGTGGCGTAGCAGCCTCTGCAGGCTAGGAGCACTACATGCAATATCATTGTCTCAGGGGAGCCTTGATGGGGCTGCATATGAAGGTCTAGGGCTGGTGGGAGAGTCGGCAGCATCATGGAGATCCAGAAATGTCTGAGGCCTGAAAACAGGTGGTTGAGACAGAGGAAGGAGATCCTCTGCTTTGACAGGCTGTCAGGAGGACCAAGAAACCTGAAGGTCAGCTTTTTCCTCTTTTTATTGTCCCCAAAATAAAAACAAAAATACTGAAATGTGAAACAACTTTAAAGTGGGTCAAAAGGGAGATGAAATGATAAGGTGGTGCATTCGAACCCAACTTCATCTGCCATGATGGACCTTACAGTGTTCTCTGTCTGATAACAAAGCTACTCATCCCTTGACGGTGGTCAGAGGGCATTTGCGGGAGGTTTAATCCGTGTGGGGATCCTGCAAATGGATTTGGGCTTCCACTGGCATCCACCGCCTGCTTCACACTGGGTGCTCAGAATTTAAGCTCTGATACCATTCCCTCCTTTAGATTTAGATTTTATTTACAAATCCTTGCATCATGCAGGCCAGTGTGCTTCTTCCACTTGGACTTAGTTGACGCCTCACTTAGATGGCTGCTTGTTTGAAGACCCCAGACCCTATTCTTTCTGATAGCCGGGTGCCATCTGGTTTCTTCACCCCACTTTGCTGTACAGCTCCCGTATCTTCAGGGATCTCTTCATGAGGGTGAGTCATAAGGTCATGTCATGAGAATTAAGCGGTCTTTGATTGGGGCTAGAATTAAGTGCAAGCCCCAAATTCATTCATTTATCTGTGCTTTATAGAATGTCTCTGGTTCAGTTTAGAGGAATCATTTTTCATTTTATGATGGAAAGCATCATAAATCATCTCCCTAGGGCATATGATAATTCTACTGATAGCAACAATGGTATAGAATGTAAGACATTGTTTAGAAAAGGAAACGATGCCTATATAGGCCAGCTCGTGAGCTATTGACTTGTACAGATGACATACTTAAGTGACTAGGCCCTATTTATACAGACAATGGGGGATTGCTGACAAGGCTAAACATTGTATGACACTCATTCACAAAGGCAGACTCATACCTAACATATGTCATAGGAAACAAGGAGTGCATTAAAATGGTAACTCTATTGTCATCCTGGGCCCTCATTCATTGTTGCTGTGAGGTGCCATCTAACCAGCTGTGATTCATAGTGACTGTCTACACAACAGCAGAAAGTACTGCCCGAGTCTACACCATCCTCACAATCAGTCTTATGAGTGAGCGCAGTGTTGCAGCCTCCGTGTCGATCCATCTCGGTGAGGGCTGCCCTCTTTTTCACTGCCCCTCTGCTTTAACAAGACTGATGTCCTTCTCCGGGGACTGTTGAGAAGACACCGTCACGGTGGTGACTTATGAAAAGTATCCCTGAGAAGTCTGTAACCAGAGGAATGACGGAGATGACTGGGTCTCCTAAAGGGGGAGATCTCAGCAGGGTGTCTGCCTGCAGCCAACCTCCCATTGGCTGCATAAATCACGAAAGGCAGTCTCCTTGCCCCTGTGTGACCCTCTGGATCATAGGAAGGATCATTCCTTCCTTGCTTTATATCCCCAGGTGGCCTGTACACAAATGGCAGTTGGACAGAGTGGAACAATAAGGTCAGGGGCCAGGTTTTCTAGCGTGGAAAGCATTATGTCACTGTGAGGTTTGTTGGGAGAGCTGTGGAAACACTCAGACATAAAGACACTGTAAACACCAAACGAATTTCCAGGGGAAAATACTCCTCCTACTCCTGCTTCCTCCCCTCCTTCCCTCCAAGCCAGTTACCATGTGTGTCTCAGTAGAAGATCGGCATTCCCAGAGTTTTGAGGTTGACCTATGGGAAGCAGTTCAGCAGGCCTTTCTTCTGAGGCACCTGTGAATAGCTTCAAACTGTGAACCTTTGGTTAGTAGTTGAGCTAAACCTTTGTGCGACCCAGGTACTCCTGTTTCTGACCAGGAGCAGTGAAAATGAGAAACAGACCCTGTGCTCCCAATAAACAGAACTTACCAGTCCCTCTAGGAGAGGGTGAAAGTTCCCGCGGGAGAAGAGGACCCTAGGCAGTGGGGAGGGCTGCAGAGCACCAAGGTTCTGGGACCCACCCAGTTGAATGCTTGGCCCAACATCCAGCCCAAAGCCCAGTCAACCCGGAGGGCCAGGGGAGCAGCCCAGAACAGTTTGCATAGACCCAAGCCTGGGCCCTGGAGGATGCTCAAGTCCCTTCTCCCAGGGAGTTACCTCGGGCAGTGAGGGGCTGAAACCTTAAAGAGACAGGAGCCATTACAGACAGACTGCCAGCCTGAGCCTCACACTGGAATGGAAAGAATTGAAGAGGATGTTGCCAGATGTGGGGACTGTCTTGGAAGCTTGTGGCCAGAGGGGATGATGAAGTTGATTGGAGAGGGAAGCAGGGATTTTGATCCATTGATTCATTCATTTCTCCAACAAACACCTGTGTGAGATGCCTGTGAAATTCAAGACCTGCTGCGGCCTTGGGGCGGGAGGAAGGGGCTGGGTTGAGGGGTAGAGACAGTAAGACAAGTTCCTTCCCTCAAGATACAACCCAGTTTAAAAAGGGGGCGTTGTTAGAGGGCTTGTGTAGAAGTAATCATAGAATCTTTAAAGAAAGCTGCATGCACATATGTACAATCCGTGGGTGACATGGTGTGGTACTGTGGGCGGTGTGGGGCTGCAGGCAGACACCAGGCAGAGAGACAAGTGCAGAGGGAAAGGGAAATGAAGCAGGGATTGGCTGTCATCCTACCTGGCTGAGGAGTTAGGAGTCCAAGGGGGTGGAAGACAGAGAGAGAAGAAGTCTGGGCCCAGACTCAGAGGGCTAATGCTCAGTTACGGGGACGCGATCATGTTGGAAATCTCCACGCAGTGTTGGTGGGACTGTAAAGTGGCACAAACACTGTGTAAAACACGCACAGCTTCCTTACAAAGTTAGAAATACAAGTACTCTATGATCCAGCAATCCCAACACTTGCTTTATATCTCGAAGAAATAAAAGCCAGGGCACGAAGAGGCGTATGGAATACATGTCTGTATACCGTGTTCATTGCAGCACTGTTCACAAAAGCAGTAAAAGAAAAAAAAAGTGTAAACAATTTAAATGTCCATAAATAGGAGACTGTATTAAAAATAGTAAGTGCCCCAAATGGAATACTACATAGTGACCAAGAATAACAAAAGGTCCATGAGATACGTATTTTACAACAAGGTTGAAGCAGAGGACATTACGCTGAATGTCAATCACACAGGGGCCGATATTGTATGAGATCACTAGGATAAAGAATCTGGAAAAGGTTTCACAGTGGTGGAAACATTCTTTTATGGATTCCAGGGGTGGGAGGGGAAGGGAGGATAAATCACTAATTATAAGGTAGACACATATTGGGTGTAGGAGAAGGCAGAAACATAATAAATAAAAAGAAAAAATATTTTGAAGAAAGGATGGGATGAGGCTGGCAGGGGAGAAGGCATATGGGGGTGGGGGCAAGGTCTTGAAGTAGAAGCAGTCCAGGAGGGCGGGGGCTCCTTCAGTGCTTGAAGTGAGGCCAGGTCTTAATGATGTTGTATAAAGCCCTCCCAGGAGACAGGAGGTTGGCGACATCACTGTGGCCAACCAGGAGGTAGTCAGGGACCAAGTAGCCTTTAAGCACAGCGCACTGGATCAGGTCCTGGGCGGCATCCAGGGCGGCGTTGTTGGGCGGCTTTTCTGTGGAACACATTGACCCATCAGTCCTTGGGGTCTAGATGGTCTTCGCTGAGAGCAGAAAGATGCCTAGAATCCATCTTCCTCCTCCTGTCCCCCTCCCCACTACCACCACCATAGCCAGGAAATCTGCATTCATAGTGGCTGTGTTCCCTAAATGCCCCTTGACGATGTTTCTTTCAAAAACTAGTCTGGAGAAGAGTGGCAGACAGCATGATCTGCGTAGGTGGGAGAGCTCCGGCACGCACTCCCCCAGCTGATCCAGCATCGCTGCTGCCCATCGCTCTGCCTTCCTGGGCAGGGTGCTCCCCAGCATGGTTAGCAAGAGGCCGCATTTGCAGACAGCGGTGAAAGCACTTAGGTTGCCAAAGATTTCCGTGCTCCTCTCCTGCTCTATGCTAGCCTTTGATGTGGATGGAGAGCTAGTGGACATTCGGTGTGAGAGAGGATGCTGGGGGACACTCTCCGTGTACTGGAAGTTGGGTTTTAAACGAAGATGCTCCACAGACACATCTTAGCATGTCCCCCAGGTGCTGGCAGTCACCACCCTGCTGCCTTTTCCTCCATGCCGCCCACACAGCCCGCGTGAAAAGTCATTACTCAAAACCCCTCTGGCCCCAGCTCACGTCTTACCCACAAAGTTGCCCATGAAGGCCACCCCCAGGGCGATGTCGTTGTATCCGTAGGTGTGAGAGCCGAGGGTGCGCCAGCCGACCCCTTCATACACACCACCATCCTGGCCCACCAGGAAGCTGGGGTCGGACAAAGGAAAATGGGAGAGCATGTCAGTTAGAAGCAGAATTCATTTCATCCTTTCTTTCAATCATTCATTCTTCCATCCATTCATCATCTATCAGTTTGCCATCTGCCATGCATCAGTGTGCACAGAGATGAGAAAGCCAATGAATAAAGCCACCCAAGAGGTGGGGGCAGGTGGGCAGCACTCACCGTGACTTCAGTCCCCTGCAACATGGTCTCTGTCTGTCCCAGTCTCAATCTGACTCTGCCTAGGGGCAGGTGACCTCCTGGGGAGGCTGAACACTGCACATCACTTCTGAGTTACTCTAAACGTGTTGGTCACTTTCTTCCTGAAAGGGTCTCCTCCCTTGACCTCCCAACCCAAGCTCCCCTGATTTCCCTCGCTCTGCTGCTCCGCCTCAGGCTCCTCTGCCACCCCACCTGCCTGGACCTGCTCTAGGCCTTTGCTCTTTCCAGTAATATGTTCTCCCTGGACAATCCGCCCAAGCCCAGAGTTTCAGCTACTTGCTATGCAAAGCACTATCTTCAAAATTACAGCCATCTTCTTCTCCAATGTCCCCCAGCCATACAACTAAGCATCTGATATAACTGATGTATGGATTGTTTTAAGAGCTGTAAGATGTATTTTTTAAAATCTAAGCATTATCCTGAATCCCTCTCCCCACACCCCTGACTTAGCCTTATCCAATCATGAGTTATGACTGGTCCTTGCACATCTTTTAAATTCCTCCACTTATCTGTATGACAACCCCCACTACCCTGGTCTAAGTCAGCTATATCTGTTACCTAAATTACTACAAGAGCTCTCTGCCCACAGCTTCCTTCCAAACCATACTTGAAACAGTAAAACAGAAGGTTAAAAGCATGCCAACCTCTAAAAAATAAAGAGATTTGCAAGACTTAACCCCAGAAGCAGTGAATATGCTAGATTACATGGCCAGGGGGAGTTGCAGACAGAATTAAGGTCATTAATCACCTGCTTGGATTTTAATTAATATTGATTGGGGTTAGTACGTGTGTCATCATTCGATAGTTCAATCACATCCAGAAGAATTGTACATCTGCTACCACAATCAGTTTCCAAACATTGTTTTCTGTGTGGACCCTTGAGGTCCTTTCCCCTTCCCCTGACATTAAAATGAGGAGATTGTCTTGGGTGACCCATATTGACGCAGTGGAAGGAGGAGGCAGAAGAGAGAGAAGCAGAGAGACTGGAGGGTGAGGCTTGTATCTTGGAAAGAGCCCTCGGTGGTGGAGGATCTACACATCCCCCCAAGAGTTGCCATCTCAGAAACCCACAGGGGCAGTTCTAGCCTGCTGTGTAGGACCACTGTGAGTCAGAATTGACTCAATGGAAGGAAGTTGGAGTTGGACCTTGCTTCCGTTCCCCATCCCCACCCCCCACCCCACCCCCCAAATCAGCCCATTGCTGTTGAGTCGCTCATGCCTAGTGGCAGCTCGGTATGTTATAGGAAAGACTTCCCCATAGACTTTTCTCAGCCACACTCTCTATGGAAGTAGATTGCCAGGCCCCTTTTCTGCTATGTTGCTGGGTAGGTTTGAACTGCCAACCTATCCATTAGCGGCCGAGTGCAAAGTACTTGCACCACCTAGGGACCCGACTTTAGCCCAGTCCCAAGCCAAACTCGCTGCCGTTTGGGTCAGCTCCAACACAGAGAGCGACCCTCTAGGACAAAATAGCGCAGGCCCTGTGCGTGTTCAAGCCTGCTGCTGTTTGTGGGAGCAGAAAGCTTTCACTTTCTCCCACAGAGGCCTGGTGGTTTCGAACCGCTGACCTTATGAGTAGCAGGGCAATGCCTAGCCCACTGTAACACCTGTGCTCCTGACTTCAGCCCAGGTGGACCCATTTTACTGTGACTTCTGACCTTTAACACTGTCAGGTGATAAACGTGTGTTGCTCTGAGGTACCGCATCTCTGGGCATGTGTTGCAGCAGCAACAGGAAACGAATGCAGGCAACGAAGGGGCTTTGTTTTCCTGTTATAATACGGATTCAACCTACTGAGTGGCCTTCCAATGAACCTACTGTTTTCCCTCAAGTAGAGAGAGTCAAGCTTTCAGACTCAATTACAAAGGCACTCCCGTCTGCCTCTACAGTTTTAGCAGTCTCCTTTTTGAACTCCATGCTCATGTAAGAATTACACTTCTTTCAAGTTGTGAAAATGTGTGGCCTCCGTGAATCCTGGGCTCTGCACTCTCCCCCTCCTTTGCTGAACAAACTCCCATTTGTCCTAGACGCCCTTCCCTCTGGACGCCCCTTCCTGACCCCAGTCCCGTTCCCCTAAAGCCTTAGCTAGAGGTGTATTCTACTTGTAGTTTGCGTTTTGTCAGTCACAGGATCTAACAAGTATAATTACTGTTTACTCATCTTCCTTTCTCAACTGTACAAGACAGGAACTAGAGATACCCCTAGACACAGAGCACGTACTCAATGTATGTGTGTGTACATGCATATATATGATGGCATATGAACAAATATATGATGAAGATCAAACATTTCAGCCTTTGGTATGGATTACCACTCAATGTAAAACCAAAATTCTCATAACTGGGCCAATAGGTAACACTATGATAAAATGAGGAAAGACTGAAGTTGTCAGACATTTTGTCTTGTTTGTATCCACAATCAATGCTCATGGAAGCAGCAGTCAAGAGATGAAATAGTACATTGAATTTGGCAAATCTGCTGCACGAGACCTCTTTAAAATGTTGAAAAGCAAGGATATTACTTTGAGGGCTAATGTGCCCCTGACCCAATCCATTGTATTTTTAATTACCTCATACACGTATGAAAGTTGGACATTGATTAGGAAGACCTAAGAGGAATAGATTCAGTTGAATTATGGTGTTGGCAAAGAATCCTGGAAATACCAGGGACTGTCAAAAGAACAAACAAACCTGTCTCCATATAGGTTTTTATATTTCTTCATGTATTTCTTGGAAGAAGTAGAGCTAGAAAGCTCCTTAGAAGCAAGGATGGTGAGACTTGGTCTCACACAGTTTGGGACATGTTACTGGGGAGACCAGCCCTTGGGAAAATATATCATGCTTGGTAGAGGCGTGGCAATCAAGAGGGATACTCTTGACAAGATGGACTGGCACAGTGGCTGCCACAGTGGCCTCCGACCTAACAAATGTGTGAGGATGGAACAAGCCAGGTGGTGTTTCATTCTGTTGTCCATGAGGTCGCCAGGAGTGGGAGTCAACTGGACAGCATCCAACAGCAACAATCACATGCTAATCCTGAGTCCCTTCTAGAAAGTTCAAAAGGCATCTTCCAAGAAGTGTCTACTACTTTAACAATTCAGCGCGTGTCTTTATTACAGACTTGGTACTAAAGGAACCAAAAGAGCACTTTTTGATCTCGTTCCACCTTCCAACAGGTCCATTTTTGTTGACCCCATTTTGCAGATCGGGTAGTTGAGCCCACACCTTTTCCAAGTCCTTGCATCTAGTAAATGGGGTAAATGAGGCCAGAGATAGCAGGATTCTAACAGCAGAGAGACAAGTTTGAAGTTAGGCCGACACAGATAGGGGCCTCATCTTTGGTTGGAAGAAGTACAGAAAAGTACAGACATTAAAAAGAAGCACAGACATTAAACAGCGACTATTCTTGGACTACTTTTTCTAAGGGTTTCCCAGTATCACTTCTCAGTGCTGCTGCTAGTGCCCTTTTGGAGAGTCCTCCCGTGCAATTGAGGAGAAAAATCCCAGAAAACATCACTAGCCCTAGCTGTGATGTGAAGGATGCTACCATCCAGAATCTTGTGAAAGCTAACTTGTGGTACCCAGGTAAAAGCCCAGGGAAAAGATCGAAAAACTCCACGCTCGCTGCCACTGAGTTGGTTACAAGTCACAGCGATCCCACAGCACAGAGTAGAATTGCCTTGTGGGTTCCCAAGACTGCAATTCTTCTTCTTCTCCTTTTAAAAATCATTTTATTGGGGACTCGTACAACTCTTATCACAATCCATACATACATACATCATACAGACAGACAGACATATTGTGTCAAGCACATTTGTACATATGTTGCCATCATCATTTTCAAAATATTTTCTTCCTACTTCAGCCCTTGGAATCAGCCCATTTTTCCCCTCCTCCATCCTCCCTTCCTTATGAACCCTTGATAATTTATATATTTTTTGTCTTACACCAACCGCTGTTTCCCTTTGCCACTTTCCTGTTATCTGTCCCCCACGTAGGGGGTTATATGTACATCATTGTGATCAGTTCCCCCCCACCCACACACACACATACACCTTCCCTTTCCCCTCCTGGTATCACTACTGTCATTAGTCCGGAGAGGTTATCTGTCCTGGATTCCCTGTGTTTCTAGCTCTTATCTGTACCCGAATTGGGATCATGATAGTTGGGGTTAGGAGGAGGGGGTGGGAAACATTACAGAACTATAGGAAAGTTGGATGTTTCATTGGTGCTATACTATACCCTGACTGGCTCGTCTCTTACTTGTGACCTTTCTGTAAGGGGATGTCCTATTGTCTACAGATGGGTTCTGGGTCTCCACTCTGCGCTCCCCCTAATTCATATTGATATGATTTTTTGTTGTTTTGAGTTTTTGATGCCTGATACCTGATCACATCGACACCTCATGATCACACAATGGGAGTAGAAAGCCTCATCTTTTCCGCACGGATCAACTGGCAGTTTTGAACTGCTGACCTTGCAGTTATCAGCCCAACTCATAACTACTATGCCACCAGGGCTCTGGGCAAAGGTAGGGTTCGGTAAATATCAGTTCCCATCCTCAGCCTTCCTTTTTAGAGTCCAGTTTCTGCCCTGACAAACAAGAAGGTCGTGCTTTCACCAGTCTACTTACTGATAGCCAATGTCACAGAAGTCCCTTTGGTCGATTTGAAAGGACTGTATGTCTTGAACACGAATCTGGCAGTCTGCAGACACATTGCAGCTCATCCCAGCGGTGTGAATGATAATGACGTACTTGGCCGGGAGGGTCATCTTAGGGCAGTGTGTCTCTCTGGCTCCCCACACAGAACGCGGGATGATGTTGGGGCAAGCTACAGGGAGGTGAAAAATCAAGGAGGTGGAGATTTTATATTTACAGCAATGACTGACTCTCCCCAGATCAAAAAAGGGATAGCCACTGACACTGTGCTTGTACAGCCAAACACCTCATGGGGTTGGTATCATGGTTTGGAGATTTCCCAGGACATTCCAATGGATTGGTCTGAGAGGGCATTTAGTGCTTCTGCTCCATTTCCTAGTTTGTAGCAAAGTGATCTGGGTCTTACAGGCTTATGTGTGGCCAACCGAAGGATGACGATCGGTCTCTGTCTGCCTGGAGCAACAGAGGAATGAGAGTCAGGGAGAGGACCCTGTGGAGTCTGTGACTAACGTTCTCCAGGAGACCAGAAGACTCCCTGAGATCCGTTACCCTGGCTGAAATGTGGACCACAGAGTCGCTAGGAGAATCCCAGCCAGAGGCAATGAATGCAGAACAGAATTCCAAATTCTCATGTGTGCCAGCCTTTCTGGAGCCAAGAAGAGTGCCGGACGAATCCCTGAAACTACAGCCCTGATAATGCTTAAAATTCGAACCAAAAGTATTCCTTGAAGTCTTCTTAAAACCAAACAGATGTCTAGCTAGACGGGTTGAGCGTTATGCCTTTTCAGAACTACCTCTATGGCGTCAATGTGGCAACAGCAACTGAAAGATGACATAGGGACCTTGGGGGACTGTGAGTGGATGATAAGGGGGAGGAAGAGCTCAGAAAAGCTGGGCAAGCATGTTTGCACAACTGAGAGACCGTGACCCGTGTCACTGAAGTGTGCATCTAGAAACGATTGAATTGCTGTATGCGTATATTTTCAACAACAAAAACAGCATTAATTTTCAAAGGAAATTGGAATTTGCCTTTTCTCACCAGCGGACAACCTCGCACCTACAGGTGGAGTTCCTCTGCAGCCTCTGCCCGGCTTCAGCACACACTGGTGCATTCCAATACGAACTGGGGGATTCTGGGGAAGTCCAGATGGGGAGCGTCTGTGATGGGGAATGAGAGCAATAGACAGGGACAATGTCCCACAGGGTCTGCTCAGACTACCAACGCTTTGTATGAGCGGAAAGGGAAGGCCCTGTTGGTGATATGAAGGAATGGCCATTTTATTCAAGGGACAAAGTTCTCTGTATGTTTGCATATATGATGAAAATGTACAGAGGTGTCTGGACTTGTGTATGTGTAGAAATCAGCTGATTCTCTGAATTAATGATATGTATGTGAAAGTCATTTGAAATCCATAAAAATGATCTCTATATGTTAAGGGAGTTATTGTAGCTAGTATCCATCTAAAAGCAAGAAAAACTTGATGTGGAGATTTACTGGTTTTTTGAAAAGCTAATTTAAAAATATGTCAGTAACTATAAGAAAAGGCTCATGCTAGCCAAGAGAGTTAAACCACTGAAAGTGCTTATTAGTTTTATTCCCTTTAATGTGGTGCTTGTTCAGCACGCCAGTGCATGGTTTCTAGCATCCACTTCTGACTCAATGTAACAAGTCAAGTTTGTCCCAGGACTCTGGCCACGTTACAGGTTGACTGGTTTTCCCTTTTAAAAAGGTGTGTGGATGGGTGTGAATGTATGTCTATACTTACATACTCCAAAGACGTTTGCATATGTATGTACCTATATAGATATATTATACATAAATCTGTATATGCGTGCCTCCTTCCCCATTTTTGTGTTTGATTTTCCTCCATTGCCTTGTAATGGTTTGACATCATATATAGTTTACTGCTGATTTGTTAAGTTTCTGTGTCTTCACTGAAATGTAAACTTCATGAAGGTACAGGATCTGTCTGTGTTCACAGCTGTATCCCCAATACCCAGCTAGGAGATCATCTGGTATTCAGTAAATATCTCTTGATCAATAAAATGTGTGTGGGCTTAACAATAATCCTGTGGCTATATTATACAAATGGGGTGAAGAGAAAGCCATGAAGGTAGCCCCTCAATTTTTCTCAGATCTCAAAGTTATAAGAGACATGAGACATGGGCCCAGTCCAAGAAGCCCATGAGAACTCATAGAAAAGAGCACTCATAAATGTTCCCAGGCTCTAACAGAAAGGTAGGGTGGAGTTAGATTAAGGGTCTTACCTTTCCCAGGCACCTCTGGCTGTTGAGGGACCATGCAGACCTCATTTTTCAGGATAAGTGGCTGAATGTAGGTGGGCGACAGATGACCCTTCTGGATGGCATAGGAGATCAGGCCCCCTGCGGCTGATAAGGCAACAGGGCTGGGACTACTTCCTGAAAGATGATGGCATGGAACACACGGCTGTTAGTAAGAAACTCAGGCTTGGTCTAGACCAGTAGTTCACAACCTTCCTCATGCCGCGACCCTTTCACACAGCTCCTGGTGTTGTGGTGAGCCCACAACCATAAAATTATTTTTGTTGCTACTTCCTAACTGTCGTTTTGCTACTGTTATGAATCAGACAACCCCTGTGAAAGGGTCGTTCTACCCCCAAAGGGGTCACGACCCACAGGTTGAGAACTGCTGGTCTAGACACTGGGAGGAAGGATTTGATGACCGTAAGTGATAGCTAGGAAGAGAGGAAGCTGAGCAAAGCAGAGCCGAAGATCTAAGAGGTAAGGAACTACTCGAACAGAGCCCTCAGCAGCTAAATTTGGAGATCACTTCCACGTTTCCAATTAAGACTTTCTCTAATCCATGTCTAGGCAGATGGGCTGGGAAGCAGGTGGACATTTTAGCATTTAGTAAGTAGTTCTCATAAACCCATAGATGGCAAGATGTAGTCATATTTATGTATCCATGTATATACATATGTGTATCTGTAGACATACTCATATATACTCATTGAATTCTCAAAGCAAACCTTGTGGTAAATGTTACTGCGAGCCTCAATCGAAAGATCCAAGGATACGGAGGGTGCCTATTGTTTCTGCATTATCTCTCAACTCCATCCCTGCTTGTACACTCTTCCCTGGTTTTCCAGGTGCCAGAAACTTACAAACTACAGCTTTTCAACTCCCTCGCCCCTTGGTTTCTGAGTGGGGTCTACCAGCCAACGATGATGTAGGCTCGACAAACAAAGTCAGAGTGCGGAGGAAGAGAATGTAAACAAGTCTCTGGCAAAGGATCATTCATTACCTATCTGACTTCCAAAAAAGGCAAAGCCCAGAGAGAGGTGGTTGTAGCCTTGGGTGTGCAAGCCTTGGATGTTCCAGCCAACGCCTTCGTACACCTTGCCATCATCCCCAACCAGGAAGCTGCCAAGCAAGAAAACATGGGTTTGATGGCTAGTCCTTGTCACAGGATTCAAATGTGTGACTCTTCAGGATCCAAAAGCATTAGTTCAATGTTCTTCAGGGGCTTGAAAATTAGGTCAGCATGACCTTGACTTACATGACCAAACATGTGAATATCCTTTAAAACAATTGACCAGAATTCAAAAATTCCTCTAGTACCGACTTTCCTTTACTTCTTAGGAGTCTCCTTAAACTCTTCTTTACCATGGGAACTTGTTTAGAATCTGCCTTTTTGTCAATTTTTCCATTTAAACTTATTTATTCAAAACAGTGGCTTCTGAGGGCACCTGCTGGGCCAGTTAAAGGCCAGGCGGAGAAGTCCCATCAGAAGGTGATGCTGACGGTTTGGGGGAATTCCAAATGGATAATCGTGATGGACTTTTCTCAGAGTACGCAGCAGGATCCTGAGGAATGCTTATGCGGATGGGAGAAAATGGAAACTGTCTCAGGAAAAGGCCAGGAAAGCCGCAGGGAAGAACTTTGTCCCGTCACACTTTGCCCATTCTTCGATGTGAGCAAGGGCTGTCCAAGGGAAACCTCACCCCAGCTCCACAGACGCCCCTTCCAACTCTTCTGTGCTTTCCCAAACTCAAAGAACACTGAAAAGGAACGCAATGTGAGTCCCTTACAGTTTACAAAACTGCTTGTTTGAAGCAGTGTAACTTAAAGCAACAACACCTTTTCTGTGCCCCTGGCACTCTGCCCATAGCGTTGCCACCACAGAGTCAAGCCCTCTCTATGGAGTTGCCAAGGTCATCTAACCTCACCTTTTTCCAGTGGAGCAGCAGGAGGTTTGAACCACGGACCAGCGATTAGCCGACCAATGCTTACCCGCCAGTGCCACCAGGCCCGAGAACTCACAGTTCTCCAGGAGTAAGGGGCTCTGCTCTGAGCCCTTGTGGCATGGCAGGTTACACGATGTGCTGCTCACCACAAGGTCAGTAGTTCAAACCCACCATTTCTTTGGAAGAAGTTAAGGTTTTCTGTTCCCATAAACAGTTTAGCCTCAGAAAGCTAAAGGGCTAGTTCTACCCCGTGCTGAAGCCCTCTAGAGGAGGCAGAAAGGACCCCCTGCAGTGAGCCAGGGTCCACAAGCACCATCTGAATGAATGACTTAGAGTCATCTTACTGAAGCCTGACCTCCACAGGATGTACCCTTTCTTTCTTCGTTATTTCTTTGTTTGTTTAGAGCGATTTGTGTTTGTTATAAATGCAGTGTACACGACACTCAAGAAATGGGAGCAGCTTGGGAGACAGGGAAAGAGGAGAGCCTTACATTGTGTGGTTGAACCTGGGTATCTGCCCTGAGCATTATTGATCATCCATTGATCATCCAAGGAGGGAAATTTGAACGAGGACGTAGGGCCGATGGGCCTCTTACTTGTAGGGCACGTCACACAAGTCTCTGGAGTAGACAAAATGGGACTGTAGGCGCCGGAGCTTCCAGTTGCAAATCTTCTGCTCCTGGCACTCCATCCCCGAGAGCTGCTCCGTGATAACATAGGCCGCGGGCTGAGTCAACTGGGCCTTGCAGGTGAGCGGTCTTGACCCCCACTCCTTGCGGGAGACAATGCTGGGAACATCTGTAGAGAGATCCCAGAATGGCTCATGTCCTGAGACTGCCCACGCTGCCTTGACTACTCTCTCCCCCGGGCACTGCCTGCCCCGCTGTGGTAGAGACAACGCCAGAGAGGTTCTCGCCACCCACCTCCTCCCTGTCTAAGGTCAGCTCAGCAAGTCTCTCTTCATCCTGGGGAATCAGGTTGTCTTGTTCTCCAGCTGTTTCTCTGCATTTCCCGAGAGGGCAAATCCCAGCCTCCGCTCTCTACTCTGCTTCCGGTTCCCCTCAGACAGTCCCTCCATCTGACACCACCCCTTGGGTGCTCTGTGCTACCTTTTCTTCCTTTTTTAAGAACTGTTTTATCGACATATAATTCATGTACCATACAAATCAATGGTTTTAAATATATTGATAAGAAGTATGCAGTCATCACCACGATCAATCTTAGAACATTCTCCTCATTCTTGTACCTATTATTATTAACTCCCTAGTACCCACTAATCTCCCCTGCCATAACCCTAAAGAACATGAATCTAGTTACTATCTCTGTAGATTTACCTAGCCAGGATTTCTTATTAAGAAAACTATATGCAAAAAACCTCGACAATAAAATACAACACTGACACACCTCAATTCAGGTGAAAGCAGACAACATTAGAAACCAGAACAAATGTAAAATGAATCAAAAGGGAAGACAAATGATACTGTGCTAAATTTTAACCATTTTCTGTAATAATCCACTTTTTAAAGGCACTCTGTCTGAGGGCAAGACTATTCGCATCCTTGGTCACTGGGGAGTGAATTCATTGGGGGCTTAATCCATACGGAAATGCTGCAGATGGATGTTGGGATTTCACTGCCATCCATTGCCTTCTGCAAATCGAGTACTGGGCTGCCTTTTCTTGACAAACCTTAGCACAGACATGTTTTCTCACTGGCATTTATTCCAGGCTCTCACCCTGTCTTGCGTCCTGCCCTCCCCTCAAAAAGTGAACCTCGGAGGAGAGTGGCCCTCGCTCCCGCCTCCATCTGGGAGCTCCCCATGTTCAGAATTCACAGGGGTTCTAGGAGCGTGCACAGGGTATGGACCTTGCCCTCTTCCAGAGGGAACGCACGAGGCGCAAGTCTGTGAGGTCCCACCCAGCACGACAGTCTCCCTAGAGGTACAGAGACAAGAAGTGGCTGGGAAGGGTGATGGAGTAGTCCCCACATTCACACTGGGGACTGAGGGGTAGAATACATGGGTTTTTGTGTTTGTGTGTGGAATTGTTTCCTTCCTGGGACCCCACTTTACCTCAAGACAGTCCATGGGAGTAGTTGGCTGATGCACCTCTCGGGATCCAGCCTATCACTCACAGCCCAGCCATAAAGAAGTCCTGAGAAACAGTTCTGGTCACCTATGGAACTCCAGCCAATCAATCGCTAAACCTTCTCACCATTGCGAGTTATTCGAATGAGCTGTGAGATCTGGGAGAACAGGTCCTGAAGTGCCTCTGACAAGTCTCTGGCTTGTGTTTCATTCCAAATCTGCGGAGAATAATCTGCAAAGGAATATTCTTCTTAGTGCTGGTCCTCGGCCAGTGTCTGTTCGAGCATCACTCGAGGCATCGGGTTTATACCCGCTCCACCATCCACAGGCTCCCTGCTGCCCCAAGTGCTCTAGTTTCCTCCAGAACGCAACACTAAGTTGACCAAAGGAGAACCCCAGATGTCTCTGGCTTCATCATGCCTCTCCCTCCCACCTCTGCCCCAAGGATACCTTCATCCCCCTACCCCCACCCCACCCCCACCTCTAACCTTCTTTCTACTCTGCCTTTTCACCTGCCCACTTATGAATAGAAATTCTTCATGGGTACCCATCACTGTGTCAGGTACTGAGACAGCCACGAACATTTTGAGTAGACACTTAATCTGGTACTTTGTATTAAGCACCTATAGGTGCCAGGCAATGTTCGTGAAACATGGAAACATGCCAATTATTGTGACCACCCTCACAAAGGCAACACTTCTTTATAGTTGCCTAGATACTTTACACAAGAATTATTGAGGATTTATACCTCCACTGCATGTCCCCATCCTCTACTGTTCCTGCACAGTGCTGGACGTCAGAAGAGTCATAACCATCCACCCCATGACCAGCCTTGGCTCCCACAGGCCAGCTCTGCAGTGTATAAAGCATTTCCAATGCCACTACCATATTTTCAGCTTAGAACAATCTTATAAGATAAGCGAGAGACAAAAACTACCCCCTTTAGATCAGAACTGAGTCATTGGATGGAAAAACAAAACAAAAAAAGCTCTCAACTACTAACCTAAAGGTTGGCAGTTCTAACCCACCCAGAGGCACCTTGAGAAAATGATCTGGCAACCTGCTTCCGAAAGGTCCCTGCCTCTGCTCTGCACACACAGACACCATGAGATGAGAGTCACTCAAGGGCAGCCGCTTTGGTCTTTGGGGGTTTCTACGTAGGAGGTGTCGGACAGGCCTGGGTGTAGCATTGCCTGGCCTCCTCTGACATCATAAGGCAGAAGGAGCATTAAAATCAAAATCAGTCCAAAGCCAAGTCCTGGGAGGCAGGGGTCCGCCATGCCCTCCAACCTTCTTACCAATTGTGGCACCAGCTGTCCCTCCCATGTTGCTCTCTTTTCTGCGGGGCTCTATAATTCACTGCAATAGCCACACATAATTCGTGAACCATATTCACAATGAAGGGGTTGACTCGGGAAGTTAACCGGTTATAATTCAGGGTCACAAATGCTCAGTGTATAGCTCTTCTCAGCCATGACCATCACCATGCTTCTCTCTGGTCCTTGACCTCTCAGCCTATAGTCTCTTGGACTCGGCCCTGCTCAGGCAATGCTACAAAGCTCTGTGAACACAGCCATTCAATATCCAAAGGACGTGCCACTCCCCCAGAAGCTTCAGCCAGAAGACACTCAGCTCCAGCTGCATGAACCAGCAAACCTTGCCCCCCCCAATTGAGTGTTTAGAGGCACCTCGTTCTGCAAGCAAGTCTGCTGCCCAAAAGCTCTCAGTGTCACTTGCTCTGTGGGACAGAAACACCACCATTCTGTCTTGTGCACTAGCTCTTGACCCTGCTCCTGCTGCTCCTCCATCACTCCTCTGCTGCTTCTCTGGTGCCACAGCTTTATGTCCCTGGATCAGTGTGTAGGAATCCCAGGACCCAAACGACTGCTCCACTCCTGGCTCTTCTTTTTATCTTGTCCTTTTCATTTTAACAATGCTATTGACATGTGATTTACAGATCATACAGTTCAATCATGTAAACGTATTCAAAAGAATTATACAATCGCATCACTACAACCTATTTTAGAACATTTTCCTCTTTCTTGTACTCATTATTACTAGTGCTCCATTTCTCTCCAACGTCCCCGCCGTAGCCCTAAGAACCTATTCATCCAGTTACTGTCTCTATAGATTTACCTCTCCTGAATTTCATACAAAGAAGAGCATGGGGGGTGGCAATAAAAATAACACACTAAAATTGGGTGCTCAGATTTTAACCTCTGATACTGTCCTGACTTTCATTTCTTGATGGTAGTAAAATACTCTCTTCCAGCTTCTAATGTAGCTCATTTAGACCTAGCAGGATGACAAAATGACCAATTCCCCAGACTAGAGTTCCACTTTTTCACAGTCACAATTAACCTTTTTAACCATCATTCACAACTGAATCATATAATTCTGTCAGCATCTTCCTCCACTGCCTCTTACCACAACCTGTCATGATTAAATAATTTGATGGGAATTATAAGAACTATGGATAAAAGAGCCATCTCCAAGTATTCACTGCACCACGGTGGAAAAATGAAGGCTCGGAGAGGTAGTTATTGTCTCAAATGATAAAGGTTTTAAGAAGGAGAGCTTGATTCCAACCCAGATGACCCTAGAACCAGAACTCAGAACCACTATGCTCCATGGCCTCTGCAAACTTGTCAGAGGATGCTCGGCAAGTCACTGACATAAGCTGACCTATTTCTCTGTGTGCTAGACAAGATCACGAAGGGTCCCCACTGTTCTCCTTGTGGAATAATCAAGTACAAACACATGACCTCAACACCGAGGCAGAGATGAACCAGATAGACTGGACAGAGGACTGAGCACTATATCCTATCTCAGCACAGGCAGTAGGTTAGGAGCTAGGTTGTTATTTTGAAGTGAAACTCTTTCATATGGTTCTTTCCCACTAACACCGAATGCTGATTTCCCACTGAATACCAACATGGTATTTCCCACCAAAAGACTGGGTGAGACCATGAAAATTAGGTGTGTGAAGCTCTCATGGAGAGGTTTTGTCAGTTTTGCCATTCCACTGAATATTAAATGAGCCATTTCAATAGCTGGAACAGAGAACCCCGTGGCCGTCAAGAAGAGAAGTCGGAGTGTAGTGCGTCTAGATCCCTGCACAGAGAGGCAGCAGGCCAAGGCAGAGTCAGGCTTCCTAGTCTATAGAACAAGAAAAGCTGAGTGCCTTGGGGTAGGAGGCTTGTATACAGAGTTGGTGCCCTTTGGGCATTTATCAACACTGAAGGAGTTATAACATTTGCCTGGGCAGTGCAGAGGCCAATGGACCATGTGGCTGAGGTTGAAAATGAGAGAGAGAGAGAGAGAGAGAGAGAGAGAGAGAGAGAGAGAGAGAGAGAGAGAGAGAGAGAGAGAGAGAACCTAAAAGTACCACAATAGAAGCTGCAGACAAAGAAATAAAGCCCTCATGTTTCTGAAGCTGTAGCTTCCCTAACCAATCTTTATTTGTGTCCATGAGTTTTGTGTGGCCATTGTAATGGAGTATCAAATGGAGCAGGGAGCAGAGAAGTTGCTTGCCATGGGAGGGGTGGTGCGTGACAGAGTAGCGCAAAGGAAGTGTGTCTGAGATCTGCCCTGTGGGACTCAGCCTTGGACAGGTGTGGAGCTTCATTCCCTCTCCATTGTCACTGGCGGAGCTCAGATGTGCCCCCACCCCATGCCATGCCCTCAGTGAAGGGTATATCAGTTTCCTGAGAAGACTGGGAAGGAGAGAGACGAGATTGAAGAAGGTGATTTCCAAATAAACCATCTGGCCTCTGTGGGTGAATAGACACATATCAGGCCAGGCCAGCCAGAACTGATGCAAAATGGGTGCAGGACAGGACCCAAGAGACCAGAGTGGTGGTCAAGAAAGCACCTCATTGCAATCTTGGACCAATCGCTTCACCTGCCAGGTCCTATTTTCCCATTCATAAGAAATAAAAAGCCCTCACGTCGGTGAGTTTCTCAAGCACCAACCCAGAGAACCCAAACCAAACGCATTGCCATCACATCAAGTCTGACTCATGGAGACCCCGTGAGTTACTGAACAGAACGGAGCTCTATACGGTTTTCCTGGCTACCATCGTTACAAAAGCAGATTGCCAGGCCTTCCACAGTGTTGCCGGGTGTGTTGACACAGCCAAGCTTGAGGTTGATAGTCAAGTGCAAAGCGTCTGCACTACCCACTGACCTTCTCTCCAACACCAACTCTAGGTACTCCCATGAAATTAACTAAGAGACTGAGGACAGAAAAAGAAAGCCTCTATGCATTACATTATTTTTTCAGTGTAAGTCTGTCCATCCTGGAGCCCGAGAGGCATAGTGGGAGCCCGGCTGCTCAATGGGGTTCCGACTCCCATAAAATATTGACAGTTTAGGAAACCCACAAGGGCAGTTCTGCTCTGTCCGCTAGGGCTGCTCTGAGTCAGAATCGACTCGATGGCAGTGAGAGTCAGCGTGAGATCTACAAGGAAGAAAGTCTGACAAGATGCCTAGTGCTTTAAGAAGTACAGAGCCCACATCCATACAAAGGAAGTCAATTCCACAGAAGTCGTTGGTCGAGCATTCGGTACATGCCTCATGCTATGTGTAAGAGAGAGCCCTGTTATCGAAAATGAATATTCCTACTGTCCGTGAATTTGCTTTTATATATAAATGTAGACCCAAGTGTGGAGTTTAACTGTGATTTATATGCTGGTAAAGATGATGATGCAATACTAGTTATAATTTTCCAAGCCCTTGTTATCCAAGCATTGTGCAAAATGTCCCACGTCCCCTACCTGATTTAAGCCTCAAAAACAACTCTGGGAAGTGAACTATGCTGTCTTTCTGTCACGGAAGCAAGTTAGACTTGAATCAATCCGTTAGAGTACTAAGGATCACAGGAAATGGCAGGCAAAGCACCTGAACCCAGATGTGTGAGTTCCAGAAGGGCACTGCAGAGGAGCACTTACACTATCCTCTCCCCAGGGGGCGCCCTGGGGAATCGCCAGTACTCATCCTAGGGGCACTCACCTGTTGCTCACCAAAAGCACCTCGGAGCAAAACTCACCTGAGGCCCCGAGGCCTAGAACTGAGAAGACAAGAAGCCACGACAGCATCCTCACTTGATCCCCAGACACTGATGGCTTAAAGTGTGGACTGGGGCCCTAGGAAAGATATCGACAGTTTGCACGCTGCGATCACTCTTGTTAGAACACCCACCCTTCTGCATGGTGCCTTCATCGGCTGTCCCTGTCAGAGTGTGCCCACTCAAGGGCTCGAACTGTGTGCAGGCTTCTCGGGGCTCCCAGCTGGTTGCTCGATAAATGTCATGAGACAAACCCCTATGTCTACCCCATCACCAGCACTCCTATTACCTACTAAGCTCCTGGTCCCTCAGTGTAGTCTGGGGCCTGAACCTAGGCCTTCTGGGGAGATAATAACACTTTCTGAAATCTTTGCATATTCATTATGAATAGACCTCATGTAAATATTTTTGCATTTAGCACTGACATTTTATATTTAATACTGTAAGATACATTTTCTTGACTCCATTTTTATCAAAGGGCTTTACCCCCAGAACTATTCAATTTCCTATCCTACGTAGGAATCCCCTCCAAAGATGCCCGTTGGGTGGTTCAACTTACCTCTTCTTGGTTAAGGAGAATACTAGCCACAACAGCTGCTACGTTTCTGGGTATTAGCTGAACATGTCACAGATATTCCGTTAGCTATCCTTCTAATTGTTCATGAGGTCCATCCTTACCATCATAAGTGGGTCTTAGAGAGTTTAAGTTATTTATCCAAAATTATCCAATGAGGAGCTTCATATCGAGGTGCAGTGCCTCTTTCCAGAATTAATTCACAACCCGCTCGAGTGGCTGATGGCATTGCTTCTCAGTGTGGGCCCAAGAAGATAAACTCAAGAGTGTACATTCCCAAGAATCTTTGCTGCTCTTGTAGCGTAAATGAATTGCTTACTCATAATCAGTACAAAATATCAACTAACTGAGATGCCAATCAACACCCATCCTCAGCCACATGATCCTACTGTGGATGAGAAACTATAGAGGGTGACTTGAGGTTAAATGGGTCCATCATCCCCCTCTAAGAGTGATGATGTTAAATCGATTTCACAAAGCAGAAAATGAATAGAAAACACTGAAGACGTGATTCTATAGAAGCTTCATGCATCACAACAAGCAACATCTCAATATTTAATTTGGGGGGAAAGCTATGCACTACAGACAAAATGAACCAATCACATATGAGGAAAGACACATAGTAAATATGTGGGCAAACGTTTCGCCTCTCTTGTTAGCCAAGTGAGAGATACGGATTCATTTGCCCAAGGCTGAAACTCCATAGGCTGACCTCCCCCCCAAAAGAGGAGGTGGGCTCCTCCAAAGACAGCTGGAGAGCACTGGTCACCCTGGTCAGTTACAAAGTTGTGGAGCCTGGTCACCTGATCAGGGTTCTTGCCCAACCATGAAGGCTGATGGGGTGAATTCTTCCCTCGGTTGGTCATACCCTAGAGCTGACCCTGAAAGACTCAGGTTGAGTCTCTGATTGTACCAGGAGAGGAACTGTTGGTATCTCTCCCCTCTGCCCCCTCCCCCCTGACCCCCACCCCCCACCCCGCCCCATGAACAGTGAAATAAAAGGACAGAGCTCTGCTCCCTTGGCGCCCATCACAGTACATCCTTTATAGTTACACAAAACAAGTGAAGCATAGTAGGGAGAGATTTGGGGGTAGGCAGAAATGGTAGCCAGTAGAAAGATGAAACTCAGAAATGCACGGTCTTAACAAGAAAGTGTAGTCGGGAAGAGCCGAACTCATCTGGGAGGAATTTCGAACAGAGAAAGTTTCTTGTTTGGGGAAAGGGTTCAAGAGGAGAGTTCGGGGGCGGAGGGGTGGGGGGCAGTTCTCGCCAGCACATTCACCTTCCGACTGGATCGACTCCAGTCCCTGAGACTACAGGGACTTCTCAGGAGGAAACACACGCACTCAGAAATACCTGTGGTTCCTGCGCTGTCCCAGCCCCAACAAATCACGGTTCGGGCAGCTCGACCCTCATTGGCTAGCTATCAGCTCCTTCCCTTTCAGACTGGGCCTCCTGGGCCTGCCCTCCTGCTGCCTCTTCTGGTCTTCACCCTCTCCTCACTGGGGGACGCTTCCTCCCAGGGATGGCAACACTCAGACTCTGACTTCCCAGAGAGAGGAGGCAAGCCCAGGACCACCCAAAAAAGACAGAGGAGAGGAGGGGACAGAGCTCTGAGCCACCGAGCCTGATTCTCAGATGAGACCAGACTCAGATGAGACTAGACTCACCGAGAGCACCTGGTGACCCGCCCTGTGAATAAGCCAGGCACCTCCTCCCTGGGAAAGAGTGAGATTTCCCCACACTCCTGACTCCTTCCTCATCCCAGCCCTCAATAGGCCAGGCCACCCTGGGACACCTGGGGCCCTCTGGAATGTGTCCCTGACATCTGGGGGTATTCCCAGGAGTTTGAAGACTGTGGTGAGGTCACTCACCAATGTCCCAGAGTCCCATTCCATCAAGGTTACCTGCAGAGAGAGACAGGAGAGAGAAATGTCTAGAAAGGTAAATTTCCAGAAGGTAGCTCACAGTATATCATCACCAGAATTTGTTCTGACCTGGCCCCTTCATAGGCACTCCACCTCAACATGAAAGCATTTCCCTGAACCAAATGTCTTCAAATCATTCTATAAGCCTCTTCCTCTCCACTTCCTCCCCTGTTTTCCATAGTAATCCAGAGTCTTCCCCTCTGCTTTCCTGAGACTGTAGACCTTCTCAGAGGAGATTTTCACCTAAAATGTCCTGGGATTTTTCTGCCAAGGGTTCCTGGGGCGTCATCTGATGGACCGGTGTTTGGTGCGCTCCGTCCTCCGCCGTGTCGTTGCTGTCTGGGTCCTCCAGTGAGTTGTGAAACAGCGCAGCCCACGCATAACACAATGAAACTCTGTCTGAACCCTTGGTGGAGCCACCGTGTGTCGATCCCTCTTGCTGAGGCTCTTCCTGTTTGTCGATGATCCCGATTCTTTACCAAGCATGCTGTCCTTCGCCGGCGTCTGTTCCCTCCTCATCCCAGGTCCAAGGTCTGTGCGAGGAAGCCCTCCACCGGGTGGGGAAAGAGGAGTGACAGTCTCGGAGAGAGGCATTTAGCAAGGGGTGACAATGAGGAAAACCTTAGACCGTGGTAATGTTCTCATCTGGGACACTTTGAAGACTCTACATGTGTCCCTATCTTGACAACTAGTAGAACCCTTAGCATTAACCTGATTCGTGACCAAGTGACAATGAGCTGAAAAGACTGCGTCTCACTCTGAAGTCCAGACGTAGGAGGTAGGAAAGCCAAGTGACACAGGAAAAGCAACATTTCCCCCCCCCCCCCAATATATACAATTAAATAGACCCCTGTGGCCTCCAGCTAGAGCCTAGCAGACACTTCAGAATTAACGGACGCACAGCCCCTGCAAGCCCCTCTGGTATTTGGGGGAGAACTAGAAAAGATATTCCTTCTATTGATTATTTTAGTTACTATGTGCCTTTCATGATCTTTTTATCACGGACCTTATCACTTTGTCTGGAAGAGAACACTATAAAATATGTAGAAGGAAAGAAAGGCCCATACCACGAAATCATCTCTATGAATCATCCCCCAAAGCTTTAGGCTGCCCTGCTTGGATTACGCCAGGAGGTGGCAGTATCGGCTTCTTGATGAGATCACATTTCTTTCACTAGCAATTTACCAGGTCTCCCAGCTTCTTCAATCCGTCTCATTCTCTACACTCTTCATGTCAAAATCATCTTATCGATTAAGCTATTCTGAACACAACTATCAGGAGTTTGTTCTATGTGAAGCCCATCCAAGAATTAGTAATACAAGAATGCATTCACCGGTCAGGAGTTAATAATATAGGCACACCTCTGAAATATGCCGGTTTGGTTCCAGACCACCACTACCAAGCAAAAGCAAGACAGTGAATGATTTTGGTTTCCCAGTGGACAATGCTGACATCTATTAGGCGCCTAATCTCATTATGGGAAAATTTGAAACGTTATGAGAATTACCAAAGCGTGACTTGGAAACCCAGAGTGCGCACATGGTGTTGAGAAAACTGGGACCGATGAACTTGCTCAAGGCACCATTGCCACAAACCTTCCATTTGTCAAAAGCGCAACTAAACAAGTTACACCAAGACAATGTATGCTTGTGTGGTGTGGGGCATGGGTACAACCACCAATAACTGAATGGCAGTGAGATCACTTCTGGAAAGTGGCATATAAGTGAAAAGGATTACATGGGGAGATAGCGGGAGAAAATGAACTATTACAGGAGAAATTTAGGCGATTAAAAGGACTATTAAGTCATCCATCTGTGACTTCACTCTTGGGCTCGGCACGAAATTAATTAGTGAGAGAAGTGGCTGTTAGAAGGCTGAGAGACTGGGTGCATAAAGGAGATTCACAGGGTTCTCAGTTTGGGACGTGATGCGGTTCCCAGGGACAGTGAGCTGTGACAAAGGCCACCTGAAACAGAGCCAAGAGACAGCATTTGGAGTTTGGGAGGCTGAACAACTAGGAACCAAGATAACGCATGTGTTCACGGGTAAATGTTGACTCAACTAAGAGCCCAAAAGCCACAAGGTAAAAAGGGGAGATCAGTTTGGATCTGAACCAATTCCAAAAGGACAGACGCATGGTCCAAAGATGCCTTTGAACTAGGCGAGGAATGCAGACGCACGGCAAGTGGGTGGACAGTCAATGCATTAGAAAGTGTCGGGAAGTTTGCAGACAACAGTGGCAACCATGGCAGGGTTTCAAGAAGCATCTTGGAAGGGGACCTGGGACGGAGGGAGGGGTAAGGAAACATTGGATTGGGATCTATCCGTGAAGGGGCTAGACTCAACGTCCACCTCTGAGAATCTCAGAGAGACGCCGCAGACCTGAAATCCCTCTGTGGAGGGCATGTCAGAGTAGAGACCGAGAGCACAGTGGAGGGAGGAGGGCTCTTGGCCTCATCCGCTGTTGGGGCAGCAGGTAAACTAGATCAGAAGAGGGCCCAGGAGCTTTGAGGCTCATGATTACACAGAATCTAAAATGGTCTAAGTGCCCCATTTTTAAAAAAACTATCAAAGCCTAGAGAGGGAAGGGTTTCCTCCAAGTCACAGAGCAAATTAGACAAAGCCAAATGTAAAAGGAGCCCAGCTCTGACCTCCATGGTGTGGTGAGCACTTCTAGCAGAACCAACAGAAGAGAATCTACCCCAAGTTGGCCAACATGGCAAACACACTTTTACCAGGCCATAGACCGCCGAATTCTGCCCTCCCGTCACAAGTTGTCCATCACCAGCAATGTCCTTTACACATGTCAAATGTGTCATAACATTAGCATGACGGTGAGCCCATGTGGCACAATAACTGACTAGTGTCTGATGTTAAATTGAGGGGTTGATAAGCCAAGTTAGGATCGATGATCAACAAAAAACCAGAAATTTCACATTTACAATGTGACCGAATGCCCCCATTTTCGTAATTAAGCAGGAAGAGGAAGAAGGAGGAGTAGGGATAAAGTGAAGGGAAAGTTGTGCTTCCTAGGAGAAAAGAGTAGTTGAATATACTGATGTCAAATGTTGGAATCTAGTGGCAGCTCACATGCACACGCAGACACATGCGCACGCACACACGCACCCTCAGAGGAAGGTTCCACCCATTATTCTCACTCTCTACAGTCCCATACAATCAAATAGTCCGTGTGTGAAAGCATGCCACTTTGGGCGACATACAACGAAAAACAGAAGCAGGTCTCCCTGGAGGAGAACACTGGGGAAATGACGCAATTCTTCATGAAGGAAATGGGCACTGATTCTAGAGTCAGAGACCTGATTCAGAGATATTTTCTCCAAGCCGATTCTCTGACCCCTCTGGGTGCCTTACTCCGCTCGATGGCTATCAAGGGACCCACTCTGCGGGACCCTTAGGGTGATTGAGTGGGACATGTGCCCAGACCACGTGATCTGATAAGCATGGTCTTGTTCCCTGCTTGGGGAATGTTCCCAAGGGACGTAAACCAGAGGAAGCATTGCATCATCGGGTGGCACAAGGCAGGGAGGGAGCAGTGAGTTCAAAGCACATGACGAAATCTAAACCATATTAAGACAAAGAGCGCAGACACAAGTGCGCACATACTGTATGCTTCTAGTTTTCTGAAAGTTTAGGACATACAAGACTAAGTTGCAGTGACAGAGAGCAGATCAGTGGTTGCTAAGGCTCTGGAATTTACAGATAAGGGGACTTTGGGAGTAATGGAAATGTATCTTTTTATTGCGGCGCTGGTTAGACAAGCACACAAGTCAAAACTGAATTGTACATTCAAATCTTGTATGTTTTATTACGTATAATTAATAGCACAGCTAAATTGATAAAAAAAATGACCAGAGCAGACACCATATCCAAGTCTTTTGATTCAGGCTAATACTAGTGGTATCAAAATTCTCACTTTCCCCCAAAATTCCAATTAAGTAAAGTTGTGGGAGGGTGACCTAGGGAAAGCCTAGTGGTAGGGCCATGAGTCCAGGGACCTTGGAAGCACCTGTAATGCCACATTGGGGAAAATTCTATTGGGACTCTCTTGGGACACTAGGTCTCTTCCTTAAACAAGGGACACATGAAGTCTGCTTCTTCCCATCTCTCCTTCCGAAGCTTCAGTTGAAACAAAACCTTATTGCGACTTGTGCGTAAGTTTACAGAACAAGTTGCTTTTCTATTCAACAACTCACACCCGTTTTGTATGTGTGTGTGTGTGTGTGTGTGTGGCATCAATTGCAATCCACACAATGTAACATCACACTTCCTACTTCCTAGCTCATCCCCTGCCTACCATTTGCATTTGTTCTTCTTCCTCTCCCTCTCTGACTTCCGAGATTTCATCCTGAACAAATGCTGCCCTTTGGTTCTGTTGGGTGGACGCTCACAAGGGCGCAACCTCCCTGGTGCTGTTTGTCACCCTGCAAACCTGTAATCTATTGTTTAACTGAGCGTTGAGCCAGGAGGCAGAGTTTGGTTCTGAGCTTGCAGGGGGACCAAAGGCTATAGTTTTGGGGGGGCCGACCAGTCTCAATCAGACCAGTAAGCCTGGTCTTTTTTGGTGATTTTGAGTTTTGCTCCACACTTTACTTCCATCCTATCTAGGACGTTTTGATCTCTTTCAAAGGAGTAGACCAAAAGCATTAATGTTTGAAACCACCACCTGGACACGTGACTATCAGGAAGAATAGTATCTGAGGTCTTAGAAGATTGTACTTAAACAAGCAACCATCTAAATAAAGTGTCAGCTGAGTCCAAATGTAAGAAGCTCATCAGCCTGGGTGATCCAAGGATTTTAAGTTATAAAATCCAAGGCTGAAGGAGGGAACAATATTAAAGCTTAAATTCTGAGTGCCCGATTCGTTGAAGGCTATGAATGAGAGTGGAAGTTCAAAATCCAATTGCAGAGTCCCCATGTGGACTAAGGTTCTGGAGAACCGCTCTGACTATTGATCAGAGGTATGAATTGCCTTGCAATCAGGTAGAGTGCACTGGAACATGGATTCACGCAGTTGTAGCTGGGCTAAAATTTACCACCTGATCATTTGTTCTCCCTTTTGACCCATTTAAAATTAATTCTCGTTTTTCTTATCTTCTTGTTTTCCTTTGGATTGAGGGTTTCCTGTATTTGTTTTGGTATGATTTTCTTTAGATGAAATCCAGGATTAATGCTTGCAGGTTATGGCAAGGGAGGTTGGGGGTTACGGGGGCTAATTAAAATGGGTATGAAAATGTTTGTGGTTTGTAAAATATGTTTAGACCACTGGATTGTATGGGATGTGAACTATATGTCAATAAAAAGGTTAGAAATCACACACCACCTGCCGGTCAGGTTGTAGTCCTGTGGGGGGCCTGCATGTTGCCATGATGCTGGAACCTATGCCATGAGCATGTACCTGCAGGGCCATCCATAAAGGACAGGGTTCAGTAAAGTTCCCTCAGGAAGAAACACTGGGGGAAAACACCAGGTGATCCACTTCAGGAACTTGGCCAACACAAACCCTGTAGATTACAACAGCGCCTTGTGTGACTCATTTATTTTAGGACGCGGTATCAGTTCCTTCTGGAGAGGACGTCAGTGACATACGGGGCCCCACAGGACATGACGTGGGAGACCTTAGTGAGGGTCATTGGCGCCACAGCTGCAACAAGGGATGGTGATGGTCAAGTTGGTGGTTGTGAGAATGATGGGAGGCTGGGAACCATTTCACTCTGCTGTACCTAAGCTCCTCACGAGTCGCAGTCCACTCGATGCCAGCTAGCAACAGCAAAGCCAAAAATCTGAGCACTTCTTACCATAAGCATGGGCAACCTTACGCTGGTATTCTCTGATATTTCAGTATCCTTGGCAACTCAAATAAATGGAAGTGACTAGAGGTCTTTGGTCTTTATTTTTTGAATTGTGGGTGTTATAAACACATAGAGAGAAATCCACAAACCATAGTGTATGCAGCTCAATGAAGTGCCGCGTCCTGAGCACCCATGTAACTACAACCCAGATGAATAAATAGTCTAGTACGGGTACCCCAAAATGCCATCCCAAATGCCCCCAACACTACCCGATCCCCATCCCTTCATCTGCACAACCACCGCTCTCCTGACGAGAAACATTTTTTCTGTATTGGATAAAATGCAATTGTGTATTCTTTTGTGACCTTTTTGTCCCCGTGGACATGCTATGCATAGCTGTAATTTGCTCCTTTTCTTGACCATGTGCTATGAATTGTATTAATATAATTTATTTGTTCATCCGGCACTTGGTGGACATGCAATTGTTACCAGCTTGGGGCTACTAAGAACAGTACTGTTATCTCAATACGGTACATGTCTTTTGCTGCATGTCTGCATATATTTCTGTTGCGTATAATACCTGGGAGTAGAAATTCTGGGTCATTTTCTTCAACAGATTCTGTCAGTTTCTAAAGTGGTTTCCTGACCCAATCACTCACCAACAGTACATGAGAGTACCTGTCATTCTACATTCTTGCCTACACTTGGTTTTGTCAGTAATTTTTATTTCAGCCATTCTGACGGAGGTGATTTTAATTTGCATTTCCCTGATGACTAATGAGATTGATCTCCATTTTATGTTTACTGGCCATTTCAGGCCCTTCCTTTATGAAGTACCTTTCTTGTGAAGTACCTATCATTTTCTGTTCTTTGTTGTTCTAATGAACCATCTGTATTTTCCCCTACTTTCAGTTTGCTTGTGGAAGATATTTACAAAATCTGTATATGAACCCTTGGTCGATTCAGGAATCTTGGTTGTTTCTGGGTGAGAGTGTGACACTAAAGCTAGGTAGGTGGAAGAAGAGAGAGGATGAATGATCGTGCTGTGTTAGAATTAGATATAACGGTGCTCAAGGAGCTGCCTTCTTCTACATCCATCTCCTTCCACCTTGGTCAGGCTGGAGGGCTTGATGGGAAAAGATGGGCATGAGGATGAGGTGAATCCACACGCTTTCAGCCTTAAGCTTCATCAAAGAATCATACTCTGGTTAAATGTTGCCTCTATCAAATACAACAATGTCCAGGGTTTAAAAGACTCAAATTCTCTGATCCACATAGGACCTTCTCTCTCTGTTTATCCTTGTTTGTGTTACACTGGCAACAAGAAAGACAACCAGGAGAGGGAAGTGTTCAGTAATAGGGCATTTTCCCAGTGGGGAAGCACCTGGACTGACGGGTACAGGAAGTGAGTGGTTACACGCCTGAAGGCGTCATTGTTAATTCCTCTCTGGGTGGGTCTAAAGAAGCAGACTAAGATCCAAGAATACTTTCTCTCCTATATTTCTTATTAAAGGACCTTAGGTTTTCTCTAGGAGCTCTGGTAGGACTGCTAACTGTTGGACTGATAACTAAAAAAGTTGGTGGTTCAAATCCAGTCCCCACATTTTCAAAAGGGATATTGACCACCCGGCAGGTCACCTGGATATAAATCACACAGGATGTATGACCAAATATTCCAGGGCATGTTTCTCAAGTTGGCTCCCCATTTAACTATGACCCTAGAAAAGCTACCGGACCTCTCCACTCTGGGTTTCAGTTTCCTCAGATATTAAGACTGACAATTCCTATCCTGCCAAATTTTCATGAAGATTAAGTGAAGTCATATACCAAATGTGAAGCATAAACTCTGACCAAAGAAAGCAACAAATAAATGCTATTTAATACTCAGTTCCCTCCCACGTTCTAACTATGGGTGTCTGCTCTCTCTGGCCAGGTTCCTTCCAACCTTCCATCTTGCCACCCTACCATCCTCTCTGTAATCTTGGCCTCTGCCACCTCTGTCACCTCCAATGATGCCCAGTGGGAGCTCACCACGTGCCGCCTGCTCCAAGCCCAGCCTATAGATAGGCACAATTTGAGTTCCCTAGACCTAAGGCTTCAGCATGCCTTCATTCTAAAACGTTTAGTGATCATGCCCTCTGAGCCAGGTCTGGCACCGAGCATGAATGGGGTAGACATGGTCTCTGCCTTCATGGAACATACTATCGTTTTCCCCCGACAAATTCATTGGCATATAAATCATATATCTTACAGTTCAATAGTCCAATCATATCAAGAAGAGTTGTACCCCCCACAGTCAGCTTAGAACATTTCTTCATTCTTGTCCTCATCATTATTAGCTCCCCATTTCCCATAGCCTCTCCCCCAAATGAGGTCATACCCTCAACAGTCCAGTAATCCAGTCTCTATCTATTTACCCTATCCTGGATTTCATATACAGAAATACCATTTTAAAACCCAACAAGAATAACAAAAACAGATAAAAATTTCGTGGAAACAAAATCAGAAAATATTAAAATTCTAGAATAAATTTCAATGCATCATCAGGAAGATCAAGTGATAGGGAATTTTAACTGCATCTGCAGTAATCTACTTTCCACAGCATTCTGCACATTAGCAAGGGTATTCATCTTCATGGACCACGGTCGGCGGAGATTCACCAGGCCCTTACTCCATATGTGCTTCCCCTTACGTTTTTTTTTTAAACTGAAATGCTTTGCATATTGATAGGGAAGATAAAATAACAAGGGATTACAATCTGACCTGATTACATCTCTCTTAATCCAGTTCACAATGCTCTTCATCTGATAACATAATTCGTCTGATAACGTCATTCACCATCCCTCAACTTGATCTCAAAGGGATTCACTGGAGGCTTAAATCAAGTGTGAGCCCTCAAAATGGATTTGGGGGTTCAGCTGCCTTCCACGGCCATCTGCAAACCAGGTGTTCACGATTTAAGCTTTGATGTCATTCCCTCCTTTACATTTGGATTATATTATCTGCTTTCTGGGATCACATAGACTGGTGTTCTTCATCCATGTGGACTTAGTTAACGCCTCACTTACATGGCTGCTTGTTTGAAAATACGCCTTTAAGACCCCGAAGCTCTTCTTTCTGATAGCCTGGCATCATCTAGTCCCTTCATCGTAGTTTACTACAGAGTGCCCACATCCTCAGTGATCCCTTCATGAGAATGGCATTAAGTAGGGCCATGTCATTACCAATTTTTCTTATACTGACGTTAAAATTAAGTGAAAGCCCAAAATCTATTCATGGCTGTGTTAGTCTGTGTAGACTAGAGAAGCAAATCCAGGGAGACTCATATGTGTATAAGAAAGAGCTTTATACAAAGAGTTATTGTATATTAAGAAGACATTCCAGGCCAGGCCAGATCAGGTCCAATATTAACCTCTATGTTCGATAATAATCTATAAATTCCTCTTCAGATTCACACAACACATGTAATGACACTGAAGGCAGGAAGACCACAGGCCAGTGGGTGGAAAGTCTTGTGGCTCCAGGGGCAGTGGAAACAACTCATCTCAGCACTGGTGTGGGTCTCCACATGGCTCCTCCAGCTCCAGGCTCTGGCTCCATCGGTGGTTCCCTGTGTTTTGTCAACAGGAATGGCTCACAGAGAGACAAAGGGAGAGTGTGTGTCTGACCTCTGGCTATTTATCTCCCTAGTAACCCCAAATGAGGTCATCAAGCTACAACCTGATTGACATGCTAGACTCCACCCCTTCACAAGTTGACAGATTATGTAACAGCCAAAATGGTTTATGTATATTTGTAGTTTATTTATGTCTCTAGTTCACCTTAGAGGCTGCATTGTCATTTTATGTTAGAGGACATTATCAATCGTCACCCTGGGCCCTCACTGCCATCGAGTCGATGCTGACTCACAGCCACCCTATAGGACAGGGCAGAGCTACCCTATGAGTCTCCAAGCTTGAAAGTCTTCACAGGAGGGATAAGCTTCATCTTTCTACGCTAGGAGCTGGGTGGCGGTTTTCAACTGATGAGCTTAGTGTTAGCAGCCGAATGCAAAACCACTACACATTGATAGTGTGCTTAATTTAGCCAATGGTATAGACTATTTTAATCATTTTATTGGGGGCTCATAAACCCTTAAAGCAATCCATACATACATTCATGTGTCAAGCACATTTGTACATTTGTTGCCATCATCATTCTCAAAACATTTGCTTTCTGCTTGAGCCCTTGGCATCAGTTTCTCATTTTCCCCCTCCCTCCCTCCTTCCCCCTCCCTCATGAACCCTTGATAATTTACAAATTATTATTATTTTGTCATATCATACACTGTCAGATGTCTCCCTTCACCCACTTTCTGTTGTCTGTCCCCCAGGGAGGAGGTTATATGTAGCTCATTGTAATCGACTCCCCCTTTCCACTGCACCCTCCCTCCACCCTCTTAGTATCGCCACTCACACCACTGGTCCTGAAGGGATCATCTGCCCTGGATTCCCTGTGTTTCCAGTTCCCATCTGTACCAGTGTACAACCTCTGGTCTGGCCAGATGTGTAAGGTAGAATTGGGATCATGATATTGGGGATTGGGGAGGAAGCATTTAGGAACTAGAGGAAAGTTATATGTTTCATTGTTGCTACCCCAACTGGCTCCTCTCTTCCCTGCAACCCATCTGTAAGGGGATGTCCAGTTGTCTACACATGGGTCTTGAGTCCCCACTCTGAACTCCCCCTCATTCAAAATGATTTTATGTTTTGTTCTATGATGCCTGATACCTGATCCCTTCAACACTTTGTGATCACACAGGCTGGGCCAATAGTATAGAATTAAAAACACTACTGAGAAAAGGAAATCTTAGAAGGATAGGCCAGCTATGAACCACAATACATGAATCATGAACTTGTACAGACTAAACTCTTAAAAGTGACTGGAGAGTATTTACACAAATAACAGGGGTGGTGAAAGGGCAAACTTTCAATAATATTTATTCATAGCAGCAAAGTCACACCAGATCATGGCATAATGAAGCAAGGAGGGCATTAAATAGTAGCTCGGGGCCACCATTTACTGGGCACCCTCAAGGCAAGAGATTCGAACCAAAGTCCAGCATCTACCACTTCTATACCCGTGGGCTAGCAGTTATCTGATTCTCACACAGGGAAGGTTCAGCCATAATAAGTCCAAAGGCTACAGGAGAGTTTGAGGTAATAAACGCCCAGTTCATTTAGTGGGGTTTCCACATCAAGTCCTCCTGATGTGTGCCTCAAAAGAGCAGTCTAAAGTCTACAGCGCATGGACTGGATCCCAAGGACTGCAAAGAAACCATGAAAAGTGACCAATTAGGAACCTAGTACTCGGTATATCGTCCTCTGGGGTTTCACATAAGTATTGTTAGATATCTGTTTTCCGGTTGGGAGTTGTTCCTCTCTGTTTTCCTATCAACAGAGATCTAGTTGCCTTCTCTGAGACACATGTGCCTCTTTCCCCAAATTTTGATTTGAATTTTCAATAAGATTTCCATATCACTTTCCTGGGAGTGTTTGTTGGATTGGGGTGACAGCACAATTTTGTGTGGCAGCAACTGAAAAAGCTTCTCCCTCTCCCAAGATTTTGAAAAACTCTCCCCAGCTGAGGTAAGGTCTCCTCTGTCCAAAGGAGTACAAGATCCACATTTAAGGGAGTGATGCGTGTTTCATGGAGGCGAGGCAGGCTCTCTACCTTGGAACATACAATCTAATGAGAAAGTCAGACAACACAAAAGGTACACACAGGAAGATGGTGGTAGTTACATAATCTGCTGTCAAGTTGAGACTATTCAGAGCGAAGGGGTGGAGTTTAGCCTGTTAATCAGGTCACGGCTTCCTGACCTCATTTGGAAGCGTTACAGAGATAAATAACTCACTGGAGGCCAGACTTACACTCTCTGCTTTGTCTTCCTGCTGACAAGCCACATGGAGCTATGCTGATGGAGCCAGAGCCCTGGAGCCGGAGGAGCCACATGGAGATCCATGCTAGTGCTGAGATGCTTCCACCGCCACTGGATCCACAGGACTTTCCACCCACTGGCCTGTGCTCTTCCTGCATTCAGCGTCATTGCATGTGTTGCATGAGTCTGAAGAGGAATTCACAGACTGGTATCGGACATATGGGCTAATATCGGACTTACGGAATTGAAGTGGATTGCGCTGGGATGGTTTCTTAATATACTTAATTACTCTTTGATATAAAGTTCTCTATTACACACACATGAGTGTCTATGGATTTGTTTCTCTAGCACAGAGATTGTGGAGCAATGAAATCACGCAAATGAATAATTAAGGCTCTGAAAAACAGGAGGTTCAGCTTTTGCTTGGGGGATCACCAAAAACCCTTAAGAAGATGTGAAGAGTTGATGTACGGAGTTAAGGATGGGCGGGAAGCTGCAGCAGCTTCTGAGCTCGTCCGAGGGCAAGAAAGAGTGCAGTAGCTCCCAACCTCACGGAAATCCTTCATTCTTCCTCCGAGGGATCTTCCACAGCGCACTCTCCCATCCACCCAACACAAGTCTCTTTTCTCAACTGCACATAGTCTCTGAGCTTCAAGGCCATGAGCAAGGCCCCACAGCTTGACAGACCGTCTGAGAGAACTTGCTGGGCCAATATTACACAGGGACCCACCCTTCTCTGGGACAGTGGAGCCTGTCACTAGACCCACCTCTTTCCCTTCCATAGTTCCCTTCCCGGCCTGCCTTTGCTAGCCAGCTGTGACAGTGAGCAGAACGCAAAGTGGATGTGATTATATAGTTCCCAGGATGATCATGGCAACCCAAACTCCCAAGTCACAAGTTCCTATCCAGCTCTTTCCTTCCTGATACAATATTCGAGAGTTTTTGGATAAAAACAAAGCGAGAAAGCAAAGCGAGGCAGTAAACCAGAAACAGATGGGAACAAACAGACTCCACCAGAGAGAGGAAGTCAACTTGCCCCCAGCAAGACAAGAGTAGGGAGGGGTGAGGCTCTCTTTAGAAAGGGAGGAATGAAAGAGGAGGGAGGAGCTGACGCCCTCTGTCTCTCACATCATGGACCATCGTGGTCATCACACAATCCCAGGGTAATGATGGAGATGAAGTCTTCCCTCAATTGTTCCGCAAAGTGGTCCAGAGCGCAGAGCGGATGTTTGTGTTCGCCACGCTGTGTTTGTTTAGTAAGCGAGAAGTCAACACCTTTATCTCTTCTCAGTACAAGAGTTCTTTCTAGAATGTAAGATAGATCATGTCCCCTCTCTGCTCAGAAACCTCTGACGGCTTTCTATTTTGTTTAAAGTAAAGGCCAAGGTGTTCATATAATATACAAGGCCCCATAGTATCTGCCCTACCACCTTATCTCTCAGCGTTCCCACTCTTGGCAGCTTGCAATATCCCCCAGTTTCAGTCACCCATGGCTGTACACCAGACCTACTCCTCCCCAGAGCCCTGAGAATGCCTTCCAGGGATTTGTTTTCCATGGCTCCTTCCCTCACCCTCTGCAAGACTAGGATGTTGGTCTTGCAAAATTCTACCATGTGATTTCTGACATCGCTTCAATCACCAGTGCCATGTTTTTCAACTACTTTGCTTTCAACTTTCCCATTCTAATCACCGACATTTATCAGTGAATTTTAATTGTAGGTTTGATCGACTGCAGCAGTTGGTAAGAACTTCAACTTAATTAGCATAGGTGGTTGGTGCATAAGTTTGTGCAGTCGTTGAATAAGTGGTCTTCCTTGTAGGAAAATAGATATCATCGAATCAATCAGTGACAGTGTTGTATTCCAGGACAGATCTTGAAATGTTCCTTTTGACAATGAGCATAATGACATTTCTATTCAATCTGATATTCCTGGCATAATAGATCATTGATTGTCTGACTTCAAATGACCAATACTAGTCCATTTCAGGTGGCTAAGATATTAATTTATATGCATTCCATTTCATTTTCAGTCACCTGATTGCCCTAGATTCATACTTCAGAAAACCCACATTCTCGTTATGTTACAGCTGCTCTCATTTTCATTCATTCCACATGTGCTTCATGAAGTCAACGCTACATTGAGGAGATAAATCTTCTCCGTCACACTTGTTAGTGCCTTTCTGCTGGAGGAACTCACCTTCGGAACTATGTCAAGCACTGTTCTGCTGCTATGTCGAAGGTGTTCACTGACAAATGTTTTCTTACATCATTTTATTGGGGCCCGTACAACTCTTATCACAATCCACCCATCCATCCATTGTGTCAAGCACATTTGTACATTTGTTGCCATCATCATTCGTAAAACATTTGCTTTCTGCTTGAGCCCTTGATATCAGCTCCTCATCCTCCCCCCCAATGAAACCTTGATAATTTATAAATTATTATTCTTTCATCATGTCTTACACTGTCTGACTGGCCAATATTTTAAGAACTAGATGATCAGGTTCTTCTTGGTCTGGAAGCTCCTCTGAAACCTGGCCACACCCTCTCTGCTTCAGCTCTACGGGTCTGGGCTCAGGCCACTCCCCACAGCCTGCCCCAAACTTCACCAGGAACCTGAGGTTAACCTAAGCAGACATGTTCTGCCTGTCAGGAACTATCAAGAAATAAAAAAATAAGAATTTGCCTTTTTTTTTTTTAGTGTTTATTTGCTTGGCTGCTAACCAAAAGGTTGGTAGCTGGAACCTACCCAGAAGCCCCTCTCCTTTTGAGTCTGAATGACATCCTTCTGAAAAACCAACTCTCAACAGCCCTGCGGTGCACAGTTAACGTCTAACACACAAGGGAGCACCATGGGTCGGAGTCCACTCAATGGCAACTGGTTGCTGTTGTTTTCAAAGTCCTTTATATTTATCACTGCAGGTAATCCTCACAATGCTCCTGTGGGATGGACAAACACTATGATCGATTCCTGGGGTGGATAGGCAGTGATTAGAGACTAGTCACTATAGTAACAGCATACATCAGGCTGCATAAATCTTTCTGTTTAGGAAGACCCAGCCCACTGGCCTCCGCACTGATTCTAAAGGCAAGCGTGTTGCTGTGACGGAGCCTGTGAAACATAGGCATTTCTCTTCAAAGACTAGTAATGGGTGACAGTCTCAGGGGTACAGTGAGCCATGGCTAGGAGACACTTCAAAACTCACTTCCATCAAGTCCATTCTGACTCATGGTGACCCTATAGGACAGGGTAGAACTGCCCTTGAGGATTAAAACTGTAACTTTTTCTAGGATTGAAACCTTCATCTTTCTCCACAGGAGCAATTGCCGCTTTCAAACTGCTCATCTTGCCGCTCTCAGCCCAACAAGTAAGCACTATGCCACCCGGTCCCCGACTCCGACTTCTTGTGACCTGAAGTCAGAGCAGAACTGCTCCGCTGAGTTTCCTAGATCCTTACAGGAGCTGGCAACCTCCTCTTCTTCCATAGAGTAGGCGCTGGTTTCAAACCACTGACCTTGTGGTTAGTAGCCCAGGAATAGCCCACTGCAACACCAGGGCTCAAGTCTCCTCTGGAAAACCACCACTGGAAGAAGGAAAAGTTAAATCCTAAGAAATGGAACCAGAACCAGAGAGAATGAGACCAGAAGCAGGCCATCTGCTATGGAACCTGTCAGGCGGGACACGAAACCCTGGTTCAGTGCATGGTGCCACTTCCCAGAATTCAGTCCTCCTTCTCAGTGGACTTCCTGCCTACAACCGTTAGCAGGAAAGACCTTCCCTAAACAGGAAGTGTTTGGTTGGCAGGAAGCACTGAAAACATGACATCCTGACACCTTTGCATTGAGGTTCTAGGGGTCAGGAAACCCCAGGTTTCTCAGGATCATTTGGTTTCTTTAGAAAAGGGGGTGGAAATCATCTCTTCCCTGCTTACAACTCTCCACAATTTTGTGAGGCCATTTAACCAGGTAAGTGTCCATGAGGTCGTTGTGATTAATTGAAACATAGCCCCAAATCTTTAAGCTAAAACCCTAATCCCTGCAGCTGTCAATATTACTGTCTGGCAGTGAGGTGTGTTTTGTTATGTTAATAAATTCATATCAGAGCAAAGTGAGTCCCAAATCAAATCTCTCTCTCTCCCCACCCTCAAGCCACCACCACCCTGCACACACACACACACACACACACACACACACACACGCGCGCGCGCGCGCACGCGCGCACGTGCACCAGGGAACCAGGGAATGCCAAGGGTCCCCAGAAGACACGAGAAAGCAGAAGAAAAGTTTGCAAAAGGTTCCAGCACAACTGAGTCCTGCTTTGGACTTGGAGCAGAATTGCAAGAAAATCGATTTTTGTCCTTTAAAGTCGCCGCTCAGGACATTGCTGTTCCAGCGCCATTAGATGACCCAGACAGGCGTTTTGACAAGTGATTACCAACCAAAGCACCTCATGGGGGCTGTTACGCCTGTGGCTGCAATGATTGAGGAAACGTACTAAAACCAAAGATACGCTGCAAAGGGGGAGAAATCTATTTTTGAAAACCAAACGGAGCACATTCCTGACTTCCAGCTAGCTTCTCCTTCCTCACCTTCACCTTCCCTCCTCCCCTTGTTTCAGACCAGGGTCAGAAGAAAGCAGGAAGCAGTTCCTGCGCTTGCAATGATTGGCACATCATCTTTCCCCGACTGAGTGCATGGAGGCAGGCGCCTGGGCAGCAGTGCTGGCTTCAGAGCTCCATGGTTCTGTGTCCCACCCATTCAACGGCCAGGCCAATACCCAGTGATCCTCGAGGTGCAGCAGAGCCGCCCTGAGCAGCTGTGGACACAGCCCTGTCCTGGGCCCTGGAGGGAGCTCTGGGTAGGGAGGGATGAAACCTCAGAGAAGTGACCCTTAAATACAGTCCTCATGTGGTGGTGACTCCCAACCCTAAAATTATTTTTGTTGCTACTTCACAACTGTCATTTTGCTACTGTTATGAATCATAATGTAAATATCTGATACGCAGGATGTATTTTCATTGTGACAAACTGAACATCATTAAAGCATAGTGATTAATCACTAAACAAGATGAACTAATATATTGTGAATGATTTATGTTTTCCGATGGTCTTAGGTGACCCCTGTGAAAGGGACATTCCACCCCCAAAGGGGTCTCGACCCACAGGTTGAGAACCGCTGCCTTATTGCCGCAGCAGTCATTGCAGATAGACCCCCAGGGCCTGCCTGAGCCTCACTCTGGGAGGAAGTGAATTGAGGAGGTTATCGGATGCCGGGAGGTCCTGCAAAACTGCTGCCAGAGGGGATGCTGGAGTTGATTGGAGAGGTGAGCAGAGATTTCGACCTAGTGATTCATTCAGTCCTCCAGCAAACAAACACCTGTGTGAAATGCCTGTCAAAGCCATGGCCTGCTGAGGTAGTGGGGAAGCAGAGACAACAAGACAAGTTTCTTCCCTCAAGATACTCACAACCCAGTAAAAGACAAACAGGCACGTATATAAGTAATCAAAGCATCTTTAAATAAAGGCTGCATGCAGATATGTACAATCCGTGGGTGACATGGCTCTGGTCCTGTGGGTGGGGTGGGGCTGCAGGCAGAGAGAGAAGTACAGAGGGAAAGAGAAATGAAGCAGGGCCTGGCTGTCAAACTACCTGGCTGAGGAGGTGGGTGCACAAGGGAGAGCAAGATGAGGAGAGGAAGTTTGGCCCAGACTCAGAGGGTGGTTAAGGCACAGCCGTGGGGCACTTGGAAACCACTGGAAGGAGCCCTGCCTGATAGCATAGCAGTTACACATTGAGCTATTAACTTCAAGGTCAGCAGTTCAAAACCACCAGCCACTCCTTAGGAAAAAGACATGATTTTCTACGCCTCTAACTAGTTACAATGCAGGAAACTCACACGGGCAGTCCTGTCCTATCCTATAGGGTCACTATGAGTTGGCATCAACTCATTGGCAATGAGTTTGGGAATTTTTTGGAGGGGGGCCGGAAATGAGCAGGAGAGACATGATCATATGAATCTCAGAGAAGAGACTAGAGTGGGGCTGGCAGGCTGGCGGGGGCCTAGAGCAGGATGGAGGAGAGGAGAGGACAAAGGAGTCGTAGGCACTGGAGCAGAAGGAGCAGCGTCCGACAGAGCAGGGCCCCCCTCAGTGCTTGAAATGAGGCCAAGTGCTGATGATGTTGTACAGAGCCTTCCCAGGAGACAGGGTATTCTCAACATCGCTCTGCCCCACAAGTAGATAGTTGGGAGTCAAATACCCCTTGTCCACGGCACACTGGATCAGGTTCTGGGTGGCCTCCAGGGCGGCAGCATTGGGTGGGGTCCCTGAAAGACAAGGCTGGACTGTAAAACACTGTTGGCCAGAGGATACCAGGACTCCACGCCTGCACCAGGACAGATCCCTGCACAGCAGCACCACCACCACCACCACTGTCACCATCACCAAGTTTTTATATGCCAACAGAAGCAATCGTTCCACAGACAAACATAAATCCCGGTCAAGAGCTCAGATTCCTTGGTGCCAAAGTTGTTGACACCCACCCCTCCAAAAGAAATTAAGTGAAATAACCTTTCCACAGAGTCCCTGGAGCAGCCTGAATTAAAAGGCCTTGGTGGATGGCTAATGTTAAGTCTAATTAGCCTAATGTAGCCCCCAGGTTTCAACTAGGATACTTTAGTTCCCCCAGCCACAATGTTCAATATCCGGAGACACTGGGATAGTGAAAACTGAAAGGGGCGAGGAGTGGTTTGCTGCTGGCGTCCGCTGAGTAAGCTCAGAGACACTGCTCATCCTTCTGCAGCGCACAGGGCAGTTCCCACCATAAAGAATTCTCTGATCCAAGATATTAATAGTGCCCAAGCCAATAAACCCTGGATTAATCCAGGTATCTCCAGCACGCTTGACATGCCCAGTCCTATGCCCCACCCCAGGCTTGTTCTTGACACACAGTCATGCACGTACACAATGCCTTCGTTCATTTGAGTCTGACACAACCTCCCCTTCCCAGAGTTCAGCAAGAGGTCCCTGAGTCTCAAAAAGTCTGGACAAGAACCCCGAACAATGACAATCCACCATGTGCCGAAAGAGGAACTAATTTTTGGCTTTAAGAAATAAGGCTGAGCACTCTCCTACTGTTGTCGTGTTCACGATAAAAAGAGCTGCATTTGCTAACAATTATGCACAAAGATTGTGCCTGCTTGCTCTGTGTGGACGTTGGGTAGGAGAAGAAAGAGACAATGGGCCAAATGACAGGGAAGTGGATTTCAGGTTTGTCGTCATCGGTGACCTCAGTCACACATCAGTTAAATGCCAAGTTTGAAACTGGGCAAATTCAGCATAGACAGACATTAGTATGCCCCGTGTGGAGTCCGACACCTTTGTCATTCAAGTCTCTCCGCTACAGTGCCTCAAACACCGTACAATACTGCTCAGAGTACCTACTGACCTGTGAAGGTCCCCATGAAGGCAATGCCTAGGGCAATGTCATTGTAGCCAGCAGTGTGGGAGCCCTGGACTTTCCATCCTGTCCCTTCATAGACGATGCCATCCTGGCCCACAAGGAAGCTAGAAGAGCAAGGAAAGAGAGCGATCGGTATGCAAGCGAGGCACACTGGGAACTGAAGTTGCTTCATTCACGCTTACCTGTACTCAGTACACATGGATCACCCATTGAGAGCTACGCTCGCCATTAGAGACACAAGTGAAAAAACGCTCTCCTGGTCAAGCAGCTCACACTGTCTGCTGGTTGTTGTTGTTACTGTTGGTGTTGGGCACCTTTGAGACGGTTATGACTCACAGGCACTCCGTGAACGACAAAAGGAAATCCGCCTGGGCCTGTGCTATAATCGCAATGGTTCTCATGTTTGAGGCCATCCATGCGCCATTCCATCTTGTCAACGGTCTACTTCTTTTTCGCTGCCTCAATACTCTACCGAGCATGATGCCCTTCTCCAAGGACTTGTCTCTCCTGACAACTTGCCCAAAGTACACAAGACAAAGTCTCGCCATCCTTGCCTCCAAGGAGCATTGTAACTGTACTTCTTCCAAGACAGACTTGTTTGTTCTTTCGGCAGTCCATGGTACTTTTCAATCTTCTTCGCTGATTCCATCATTCAACTGTTTCAATCCTGCAATATCCAACTTTCACATACGGTTAAGACGACTGAAAATACCACGGATTGAGTCAGGTGCACCTTAGTGTTCAATGTACCATCTGTGCTTCTCAATGCTCTAAAGAGGTCTTGTGCAGCAGGTTTACCCAATGCAGTGAATCCTTTGGTCTCTTGACTGCGGCTTCCATGGGCATTGATTGTGAGTCCAAGCAAGACGAAATCCTTGACACCTTCAGTCTTTTCTCTGTTGATTAGATGTTACCTTCCGGTCCAGTGTGAGCATTTTGTCTTCTTGACATTGAGTTGTCATCCACCCTGAACGTTACAATCCTTGATCCTCATCAGCCAGGGTTTCAAGTCCTCAGTTTCAACAAGCAAGGTGGTGTCATCTAGATGTTGAAGGTTATGAATAAGCCTGCCTCCAGTCATGATACTGAGTCCTTCTTCATATAATCCAACTTCTCCGATCATTTGTTCTACATACAGATTGAATAAGTGGGCTGACAGCATGCAACCCTGACGCACACCTTTCCTGAATTACAACCATGCAGCATGTCCTTGTTCTGTTCACACAACTCCAATGAAGCTGTGACCTCTTAACCACTTAAATACGACATCTGTATTTCAAAGCTTACTTTACTTGACCTCTCACTTTGGATTTGACCCTGTGGTCCCTCCTCACCTTCTCCAAACTGTCTAGTCCCATTATCCCCATCACAGCACACTCTCTTGGCTTTCTTCTCTGACTGCTCCCTTTTTGACTCCTCAGACTTTCAATATTCTTCTCTGATATTCGCTGCTTACCTTTTCCTTAAGTGAGGTGCCTCATTCTGTTGCCCTAAACCCTCTACTCTTTTACTCAGCACATTCTCACAAGAATAGCCCATCCATTCCTGAGCTTCAATTGCCAACTGTAAAAGTCCACATGTGCACACTGGACCCACCCTCATCCCTACCTGATCTCCTTCTTCTTGATTCCCCATCTTGGTTAACGATACCATCGCCGAACCACCCATTGACCCACACAGGATTATGGACATCAGCCCACCTGTTCCATCTGCTCATTAAAAAGCTGACCAAGGCTATCTTCCAAATGCCCTTCTTATGTACCCCAACACCCTGGTCATTAACTATTAACCTCCATTGAGCCCTTTAATGCCTTCTCTCCACCACAGCTGTCACCTGTATGGCCTCTGTGGTCATACAAAAAGCACTCTCATAGGGTGAATACTCAAGCTATATTTGTTTCCTTTCTCCTTCCTTGTAACATTCTGTTTCTTCCCCAAAGGAAAATAAAGCCCATTTGTCCTTGGGTCTACTTACTTAGGCCCAATGTCACACGTGCCTTGTCTGTCCATGAAGTAGGCCTGCGTATCTCGGACCAGGATGCGACACTCATCAGAAACACTGCAGGTCCTCTCAGAAGTGTGGCTGATGATAACATACTTAGCTGGAAGATTCATGTTGGGGCAGTGGGACTTCCTGGCTTCCCAATCAGACCGCATAACAATGCTGGGGCAAGCTATTGTGGAGCAAAAAACACACGGGTGTGGGATTCATTTAGCTGACCCTTTGGTTAACCACCTTACGACTGAAAGCCTACAAAGTCTCCTCATAATATTCCCCTCCCCCCCGTTGGCTGACCCTGGCACGGGGATTCAAGAGAGTTCAACAGCTCTCAGGATGGCTCCTGGAGGTCCTTGGGTGCCACAAATGCTTTGTGCCTAAGTAAAGCCTGAAGATTGGTGGCTCAGACCCAGCCAGCAGTGCCGCAGGGGAAAGGCCAGGCTATGTGCTTCTGAAAAGATTTCCACCCAGAAGCAGAACTAACAAAGGAGTGGAATTAGACTTAACAGTAATGGGTTCTGCTTTTTTGGTTGAAATGGCTTATCTTGGCACCGATTGATTCAATAGTCATGAACCAGAGAGTTATAGATTTTGATACAACCAATAGGACAGTGGGAGTATTGGCCCTAAGGAGACACTAATACTGTCTTCCACAGACACACTGCATGACATTATCTATCTGAAGGATTGGGCTTGGCTGGGGGTGGGGGTTGCATATGTAAATCAATTTTTTCAGTGCTTTAATAAAATAGAGCTAATTGAAAATAAACTATGAAATTCAACAAAAGACTGGAAGCTCTTATTAACTTTACTGTTTTTGATGTTGCTATTTGTTTAGCAAAAAATCATATCTATGTTTTATTACCTGAATTGTGGTAAATTCTATCAAGTCTATATAACTGGTGACTTGAGTTTGCTATCAGTATATTAATGTTGTTGTAGTTTTAAAATCAGAAAGATATTTGTTTGCATATACAGGTGTGAATATAGACATATGTGTATAAATGGGTTTTTTTTCCTTTCCATATCATTTTTTACCACATAGCCTACCAGACAGTTTCCATGTGTGTCTTTTTGCCTTTCTTGGCGTTCTAGATCAAACTTCATGAGGGTAGGGATTTGGATGCATATACGCAGGACTCGGTAATAATTGTGGCATGGTTCTAGCTTTCTCAGAATCTAAGGTCAAAGAATAGAGTTGGGTGGCCAATGCCCCCGTCAGAAGGAAGCTAATAAGAGCCAGACCAGAGAGGTCACTTGGGACGAATAAAGGAAAGGGCTGGAAGGCAGGCAGGGTGGAGTTGAATGTCTTACCTTTCTTTGAACCTCTCTTCTGTGGCGACACCAGACAGTTCTCTCCTTCCACAAAAAGTGGCTGAAGGTACCTCGGTGACAGATGGGTCTTCCGGACAGCGTAAGAGATTAGGCCCTTCATGGCAGACAGGGCAGTGGGGTTAGGACTGTGACCTGAAAGAGAGTGGTCTGTGAGGAACACAAGTCTGGTTTGATTTCAGAGGAACTGGGGGAAGACGATGAAATGTTGTGCCATTCCCCACAAAGCAGTTGGAAGGACAGCAGGAAGCAAGCTCTCCCAGGTTGGAGAAACTAAAGTATCCAGGATGCACGTGGGAAGAGCTTTCAGGGGCCTGGGAATAAAGGACCTGTCAAGGCTTCCTTCGTGGATTCTCTCTCTACAAAACTGAGAGGCAGCATAATCCTCAGGACCACCATCTGGGCAGGTGGGAATTTCTTGTCTCTGTGCCAGGTGGGACCCTGGCACATACCAGGCTCTTAACTTGGACTGATCATTCAATTCTTTTCTTCCTTTTCATTTAATTTGTACTGTACACTTCTGGGGCATAGATAGTATCATTGACCCCTAATAATCATGAAGACGATATTAACATTCCAAGAAATTAAATCATTTGCTCAAGATTCCACAGCCAACAAGGGGACACCCAGTTGTTCTGGATGACCATAAGAGCAAGACCAAGTTGAACACAAACAGCCCTGTAACGTGCTGGAAACAGATGCATTAGGGCATCGCAGCATCCTGCTCTGATTCCTCCCCTCGCAGCTGTGTCCATTTGGGTCATTTGCCTCTCCTAGACTCGGGCTACACCTTTGTGTAATTGGGATCATGATAACTATCTGGACCATCTCAGAGGGTCCTAAGAGAGGAAGATGAGAAAGCATATGGACAAGATTTGTGTCTGCAGTGAAGGATGTGCCCATTCAATGTCATGATCCTGGAGTAAGCATGGTAGGACAGAAGTGGGAGAGGAACAAAGGACAGAAGAAAGTGAAAGATATTTCAGGGACTGGAGACCTCAAGGTGGTTGTTACAATAATGATCTGTTTTACTTTGTTATTCTTGGTAGTGATTTTGTTTGTTTGTTTACACTTTTTCTGTACATGAAATCCAGGACAGATAAGTCTACAGAGACAGTAACCAGATTACTTGGTTCCTTGGAGGTCTGGCAGGAGAGGTTGGGGGGAAATGGAGAGCCAATAAACCACAGGTACAAGATAGAAGAAAATGTCCTAAAACTGATAACGGTGACGTTTGTACAACTCTTCTTGATGTGACTGAACTATTGAATTGTATGATAGGTGAATTAGATGCCAATAGAACTGTCAAAAATAAACAAGGAATGTCGTTTAATGGAAGACTCGAGAGAAGAGAAGTCCAAGAGAAAGCGGATTGTCAGAAAAACAGGGAGAGACAACGAAGTGTTGAGACAGGGGCATGAGTGAAGAGTGGAGACGACTTTTTGAACGAGGGTCAGCCAAGATGACCATTACCTTCCTTGGTGCCGAAATAAGCAAAGCCCAGGGAGATGTTGCTGTAGCCTTGAGTGTGCCAGCCTCGGGCTTTCCAACCAACACCTTCGTATACCCTACCATCATCCCCAACCAGGAAACTGTGGAGCAAGAGAATATACATTGAATGTCTCATATCATGCTTTGTCCTATGAGAGGAAACCATTTACCTCATCCTCAAGAGGAAGGAATATTCAAAACATGTTCTCAAAGAATAATTTGCATGAACTCTTTCCAAAGAACAGGTAGACCAAGTTATTGGTACTAGTTCTTAGAATTAAGAAGAGCCCACTCCTCTGCAAACAACTGTATTTTATACAAATTATTTTGCATCTTTGGAAGAAAAACTTCTGGCAGCTCTAACACAGACCCAGTCACACAGGGTAAGAATCTTCTTAGGCACCACACTTTTTAAAATGTCACTTTCCCCCGCCTCCAAAATGCACACAGCCTGCTAAACCCACATCTGCTGTTCATGGGATTTATCACCATCAGAGACACTATCTTCGATGGACTTCCCATGAAGTAGAGCCTGAAACGAGGGCTTAGAGGTGGGCAGTGGGAAGATATCAGAAGTCAGAGCGAGGGCATCAGAAGGAAGAACCTCTCCAAAGCACACAGTCAGGCTGGCTCCATGGGGGCATCCAGGACTCCGTCTCCTCAGGTGGTCCAATGAGTTACCAAGTTTGTGTACTTTAGAATTGAGCCTCAGAAGAACTGCAAGATGAAGAACATATCCACCCATACCTGTCCCCTGGAGGAGCATTAATGACCCTCCAGCAATAAAATAGTCATGAGTGGATCGAAACTTGAAGGACATAGATTTCTGAATGTGATACAACTCAAGATGAAAAGAAATAGCTGCATCTCAGCGGTGCCCGCCCCCCACAAAAAAAGAAAAGAGAAATAGCATTAAGCATTCATTAAAAATCAGAATGTAGTGTATATGAAATATCAATCTAGGAACCAATCTAGGAAAATCAGACATCATCAAAAATATGGAAGACATAAAGATCAATATCCTAGGCATTTGTGAGCTGACATGTATTGGCCATTTTGAACTTGATAAGCATGCGATCTACTGTGCCTGGAATGACAGATTAAAGAGAAATGGCATCCTAATCGTTATTTTAAAAAACCCTTAGATATCTATCTTGAAATACAATGCTGTTAGTTATAGAATAATATCCATAAGCCTATAAGGAACATCAGTTAATACGATGATGATACAAATTTATGCACAACTCACTGATGCCAAAGATAAAGAAACTGAACATTTTCAGCAACTTCAGCAGTCTGAAAGTAATCAAACATGTACTCAAGATGCAATGATAATTGCTGGTGACAGAAATTTAAAGTTGGAAACAAAGAAGAGGAGAAGCAGTTGTGTAGTGATCACATAATCTGTTGTCAATTGAGACTTAAGAATGAAGGGGTGGAGTTTGACCTGTCAATCAGGTTGCAGCTTGATGACCTCATTTGAAGAAAATAAATAGCTCACTGGAGACCGGGCACACACTAACACCCTGTGAGACACGCTTGCTGATGAGACACATGGAGCTACGCTAGAACCCTGGAGATGAAGGAGCCACGTGGAGACCCCTGCCAGCACTGAACTACTTCTAACACCACTGGATCCATAAGACTTCCCACCCACTGGCCTGTGATCTTCCTGAATTCAGCATCATGGCATGTGTTTCATGAGTCTGAAGAGGACTTTATAAATTGATATCAGACATATGAGCTAATACCAGACTTATGAACTTGGTCCGGACTGGACTGGGATGTTTTCTCAATATTCAATTGTTCTTGTGTATAGATCTCTTTCTTATACACCTATGGCTAACTCTGATTTGTTTCTCTAGTTAACCCAGACTAAGACAAGTTGCAAAAGTGGCCTTGATGATAGAAATGATGCCAGGGATCACATAATGACATTTTGCAAGAAAAATTGCAGTGATACTCAATGCAAGTACCATTTTTCTACAACATAAATGGTGACCATACACACGCACCCTGCTGGATAGAATACCATGAATCAAATAGATTAACTCTTGGAAAGAGGTCATGAGGAAGAAGCTCCGTGCCATCGACTGAACAGGACCAGAAACCAACTGTGGAACAGACCATCAATGACTCGTATGCACCTCCAAGAGGAAGCTGAAGGAATTTAAAAAGTTGATATCTAAGAGAAAAAACATAACCTTGAGATGATCCCACCAGAACTTACGGGCCATCTTAAGAACAGATTTGACACACTGAACACTAATGATTGAAGACCAGACAAGTGGTGGGATGACATCAAGAATATCACAGATGAAGCAACCAGATAACAGGTAACAGATGTCAGACGATTCCAGCAATTCTCATTGAATGTAGAGTAGCTAAAAATCAATAGAAGAAATTAAGTAAGAGAGCTGAATAGATTTAAACCGGTGGCTCAAGGGGACAATGCAAAATATTATAATGAAATTGAAAAGACCTAGAGCTAGACAATCAAAAGGGAAGCTGCTTGGCATTGCTCAAGTTGAAGGAACTGAAGGAAAGTTTCAAGCCTTGAGTTGCAATGTTGAGAGATGATATGGGTCCAATATTGAATGGCACTGAAAGCATCAAGGGAGGATGGAGGGAATGGATGGAGTCATTGTACCAAGAAGAATTAATCAGTGTTCAACCATTTCCAGAGGCTGTGTGTGATCAAAACATGAGGGTATTAAGGAAAGACCCCGATTCAAAAAAAAAAAAAAAAAAGCAAAGCGGGGCAATGGGCAATGAGTTGGGAAACCATCACCAAGCACCAAACTGTCCACTGTGTAGTCAAAGTCAGAGGTAGACTGAGAGCATGTGTTACTGGGCACCCACAGGGTCCACTAGAACATTCCACTAGAACACAGGGTCTACAGGAGCATTCACTGGAAGACAACTTCACCAACATAACAGTCTCATAAATGTGCTGGAGGGGAACATGAAGTGGGCAAAGAAACAGTTTGGGGCCACTGGGGTGCCACAGCTTTGCTGCTGTGTGGCTTTCAGGAAATCAAACAACCCCATCTTCAGGCCCCTCCCCGGTAGCCTGGAGATCATCATAGTCGCCCAACAACCTCACCGAGCTCACCAACAACACACTGCTACAGGTGGCAGTCACATGTCAACTGCCGTGTTCTGTGTGACCAGGTTTGCAGAGGGGTAGAGATGATAGCAATTGCTCTAATTTCTTGAGATGGCTTGCTTCCTTTAAGACATCTCAGAGAAAGGGACCTCATAGAAAATTCTGGCAGGTTTGGAATTTGGGGACATTTCCAGATATTGGAGTCAATAGGAAATCGAAGCAATCCAACCCAGACAATGAGGTGAATGGGGAGGAGAGAGATGGGAGAAGCCCCCTGAGGAGCAGCTTTGCCCAGGAGCCCAGCCTCTTACTTGTAGGCCACGTCACACCAGTGATTATTGTGGATGTGATGGTTCTGCAGCTCCCGCAGCCTCTGACTGCACCCTGTCTGGTTGTGACACTCCAGTGCAGGGATGTGATGAATCACGAGGAAGTCCACTGGCCTGCTTAGCTGGGTGTTACAGGAGACAGCTGCTGCCCCCCACTCCTTGCGAGAGACCATAGGAAAGTCATCTGCGGGGGAACCACAGAACGGTCACATAGTTCAGCCTACCCCTTCACTGCCACAGAGACACTTTAGGTGGTGGAAGAGCCCCAGGCAGGGGCCAGAAGCGTACTCACCCTCCCCTTCTCACCTCCGTTCTTCATTTTACCTGTGTTCCCCTCAACACGGAGCTCACTCCTGGCCAGAGAAGCCCAAGTGTTGTGTTCCCCTATGCCAGGACATTCCCTACGGCCGACACCATCTTTTGTTTCTTCCCAGCTCTGCTCCAAGACCTATTTCAGGAAGCTTCCCCAGCTCTCCCCTTCCTCCCAGAAGAAGTCATAGAATGGACGGCCTTCTTTCAATTCCATTTCAGCACTAACACCCGCTCTCAGAATGCCCTGTGCACCCTGTCAATGTGCCCCGTGGCATGGACTGAATGATTGCCCTTCCCTAAGGATCCCCCGGGGGTCAAAATCAGGCCCTCTGCCTTCAGGGTTCCTCCGGGCCACCTGAATCACCTCTAGTCCGAGAGCTTCTTTTGCTCAGGCTGTGTCTCTCCCTACCCTGACTGAGGACTCTCCGAGGACAATGGACCTCCTTCCTCAGAGTGGAGTTTTCCAGAATTAGGCCACTCGGTGCAGGCCAATTTTTCCAGTGCTCCGTCCGGGATCTGAACTCTGTTTGCCACCATCCCAAGCACCATGGGGCAGTGCAGACCTGCGACGAGTGTCTGGTCTCATGAGAAACCCCAACATGTCCCCGAGCCTCCTCACCTTTCAGGCTGAGTTTTCCGTTTTCGATGAGCTTGGAAACGTTCCCAAACAGGTACTGGAGCCTCTGTGACATGTCTGTAGTTGGGATTTCCTTCCAGGAGCCAGCCCCTGCCAAAGAGCATCCCCCGCTGCCTCAGTCCGAAGAGAACCCACCCCAGCCATCGTGGAGGTGCAAGTGCCCAGTTAGTACCTCTTTGTCTTCCCCAAATCCCTAAGTCCCTTCCCAGATACACCCTGGAGGTGACTAAGGATCCACTTCAAAGAGCAGCAGATGGTGTGGTCCCAGGCCAGTCTCCCAGGACGATTGTTAAACGGCAGTTGTGAATATGTAAGTTTGTGTGTGTATGCATATGCATATATCTCCAATTGAACAGACTAGTATTTATTTCTTTTTAGAGAGCGAGCTCCCTCTATATGTGAAATTGGTGCAAAACCGCCTGAAAATGTATCGAAATGTATTCAAAACCACCAAGCTCTCCATTTGGTAAACTGTGGAAGTGTTGGAGAAGCGGTTCCGATGATCTGAATGGACCAAGTCTTCTCCTGCAGGATTGGTTTTGGGGTATGCGCTAGCCGGTGCTCCTAGGTGGGGAACTGTGGAGATGGGTGTCGTGGTACACTGACACTCTTACCCTCTTATTTACACGCGTAAACCCAAGTTCTAGGTTAGATCGTGATTATGTTAATAATCCACATACAGCCATCATTGCCACTTATTTCCTCGCTCTGCCCACGTGCTAAGTCCTCCACCTGCATGATCTCATTCAGACCTCACAATCGCTTCATTGTTGCTGCAGTCCACTGCCATCAGGTGGGCCCCTGATTGATCATGACTAATGCACAATGGAAAGAAATGCGTCCAGGTCCCAGGGCGCTCCCCTGCGGGATCAGATGCAGATGGGATCATGAGGATCCACAGGGTCTCTATTGACTGCCTTTCAAACACGGATGGCCAGGCCTTTCTTCCGACAGAATGAGTTTGGGAAATCATAACTCTTATTTCAATTTCCAGGTGGAAGTGAAGGTCTAAAGATGCTGAGAACTTGTTTGAAATCACTATCAGAGGGAGGGCTGGGACTCGAACTCGGGTCCGGTTCCTGGGCCCTAAATAGAAAGCTTCCTTCTTTGTAAGGGCAAGTGCTTAAAGGAGTCCATTATGAGAACTGAAGAGTGAGCCTTCTCATCTGCCCTCTGGGCCAGCAAAAGGAAACTCACCACAGACTCCAAGACTCAGAGCAGAGAAGACAAACAACGCTGGCAGCATCTTCACGTGGTCTTCCCAGGATACCTAGGAGGAGAGCCTGACCTGGATCCCTGGAAGAGATGCTGGCAGTTAACGTGGAGATGCTCACGTGCCAGCTGGAAACCCTGCCCCTCCTCCCACGTGGTGCATCCATCAGCCTCTTCCCGCCCCTGCCCCCTGCTTTGTGAGCATCCTGAGGACCTTGGCCTGGTATCTCAGGAGTTCATCATATGATTAATGAGGCTCCACACCCCTTCCCAGCGCCCCAAACAACTCAGGAGTGGGTGGCCACTGACGTATGTGAGCTTATTTCATCTCAGTACCCATTCTGCCATACAAGACTCTGCATGCCCGTTTTTATGGGAACAGGAAGTAAGATCTGAGCCGTGGAAGCAAAAAATTCAATGTAACATGTGAGGGGCTAGTGCAGGCAAGAGGGCAGGGTGAACCTGAAGCGCGGGAATAAAATCCAGCTCCTTAGGACCGATTTAGCATGGGGCATTCTCAGACAGGAAGCCAGGGTGCAGAAGGGGAGACCAGAGACTGTTCCCACCACGTTCACATTCTGCCTGGAGAGACCCCGGTTCCTTCGATTGAAGGGGCTTCTCTAGAAGAAGCATACTCACTCCGAAAGACCCGTGGCTCCTGCTGTCCCAGCCCAACAAAATCCTCACTGGCTGCGGGACACTCAGTCCTCATTGGCTTCCTGTCAGACGGGGCCTGCCCTCCTGCCTCTACTGCTGCCTCTTCTGGTCTTCACCCTCTCCTCACTGGGGGACGCTTCCTCCCAGGGATGGCAACCCCAAGGCTCTGGCTTCCCAGAGAGAGGAGCCAAGCCCAGGACCCCCAATAAAAGTCAGAAGAGAGGAGGGGACAGAGCACTGAGCCACCAGGCCTGTTCCAGCCTGTTCCTCAGATGAGACTAGGCTCCCTGAGAGCACCTGGTGGCCCGCCCTGTGACTCAGCCAGGTACCTCCTCCCTGGGAAAGAGGGAGATTCCCCACACTCCTGACTCCTTCCTCATCGAGGCCACCTTGTGGGGCCTGCAGGATGCATCCCTGACCTCTGGCTGATTCCAGGAGTCTGAAGAGTGTGGTCTGAGCTCCCTCACCAAGGTCCCTGAGCCATCTTTTGCTAAGGTCACCCGCAGGGGCAGGATCAACAACACAGTTTCCCAGCACACCATGACTTATGACAACCCCCACATGCTGAGCTCCCACGGTACCGACTCTGTAGCAGTGTCGTGGCTCCTTTGCGTGAACGCCAAGCTTTCACTCTCGGCTAGCAGCGCAGCCCCATAACCACACGCACCACCATATGGGGCTCCGGGGACAGAGAGGCAGGCAGCTCACAAGGCCCAATATTGACTCTGTAACTTCTTCCTTCCTCCCACCATAAGCCCCTTTCTCCACCTCAAACTGACACGCACTACAAGGAGCACCCCGCAGGTTAAGAATCTGAGCTCCCCGCCCACCAAACAGCTCAGAGATCTACAGCACAGATCACCTAAGTTCTACAGTCTGCAGCTCTGCTCTCCCAGGACCCTGGAATATCCACAGGACACGTTCCCCACGTGTGAAAGGGCGGGCGCCTCTCACCAGGGACTGGGAGGCATCCTGGCGAGAGGTCCTGTCAAGTGGAGCTTGCGAATCTCCAAGAGCTGCCTTTGGTGGATCTGCCAGACTCAAGGACCCCCATCAGACTCCTTTCCCCACACGAGCTGAGAGGCCTTTTGAATGTCCACCACAGTCTGCCAGGTTCTACTCTCCCCGACCCATCCACCTTGGCTCAGAGTTGGGAAGAAGAGGTGCCCTGGAGCCTGCAAGTGGGGCTGACCCAGAGCCATGGCTGAGGACAGACACCACAGGCTGACTATCCCTCAAACGTGTTTTTCCAGCCCGTGGCTGCCTCCCATCTTGAACCATAAATAAAAGCGCTTATAATGAGACAAGCCTGTGGAGCTGCCTTGCGGGGCATGCATTGCGGGAGTCAAGTAGAGTGGACTTCCCTCTGCAGCAGGGATACAGAGCGCTCCCAGTGGAAAGGAGCTGCAGAGACTGTGGGGTTAGCAGGCTGAGGGGCTCCCCAAAGAGAACGTCTGTTCTGACAACAGCGTGAGCGCCATGCAGACTCTCCCGCTCTACTTCTGTGGACTTAGGACGAAACTCCTCACCGAATCTGCTAAATCCTGAAGGATCGGACTTCATCGAGCTCCCCAGGCTCATCTCACCAGGCTCTGCTCCCTTTCCAAGTGCCTTCCTATCACCAGGTCTTCCCACATGCCAGTCCCGCCAACTCACACTCCACCTCAGTCTAGAGCAATGGTTCTCAACCTGTGGGTCGCGACCCCTTTGGGGGTCAAACGGCCCCTTCACATGGGTCGCCTAAGACCATTGGAAAACACATATTTCCGATGGTCTTAGGAACCGAGACACCGCTCCTCTATCCATCTGCAGGCAGGTCCGCCCACAGGCAGAGATGCCCACGTACAAGTACCCGAGTACCTGCCGTGAAGACTGTTACCCATGAGTACCCGAGTACCCGGCGTAAAGACTGTGACCATGCTCCACCATGCTTCAAGACAACATTCCATTTATTTGTCATTAGAAACAAATGTTTCACAATATATACTTACATGTTGTTGTGTTTTGAATCACTATGCTTCATGTTCAATTTGTGACAATGAAAATACATCCTGCCTATCAGATATTTACATGATGATTCATTACAGTAGCAACATGACAGTGATGAAGTAGCAACGAAAATAATGTTATGGTTGGGGGGTCACCACCACATGAGGAGCTGTATGACAGGGTCATGACCTTAGCAAGGTTGAGAACCTCTGCTCTAGTGCCTTCACCTCAGCCTGATTCCCCAAAGCCCCCTGTCACCCCTCTGAGAACTCAGCGCGTGCTGGTAGCTGCCGACCGTGCGCTCCGGTCAGTCAGCACATCGTGACTGTGTAAGGAACCCCGGGAGGTCTTGCACCAGCCTCACAGTCGTGGGCGTTTGAGCCATTGTTACAACCACCGTGCCAATTTCACTCATTGAAGGTCTTGCTAGTATTCGGTGACCCTTTACTAAGCCTTGGTCCCTCCTGATAACATGGTCTCGCTGCCCTCACCTCCGAGGATCAATGGGGCTGCATGTCTGCCAAGATGGATCTGGCCGTTCTTCCGGGAAGCCCCAGTAGAGTCCGCATGTCACCAGCACCACCATTCAAATCCGTGCATGCGTCTTCAGTTTTCTTATCCATCGTCCAGCTTTCGCGTGCAGATGTTGTCCTTGATAGGTGCCATCGCGTTGGTTCCACGCACACAAGTACGACGCACCGCCGGGTCCTGTGCCGTCCTCACAATGGTTCCCAGGTCTGAGCCTGTTGTTGCAGCCAGGGTATCAGTGCATCTAGTGGACACCCTGCCTCTCTTTCCCTGTCCCTCCACTTTAGCAGGCATGATGTCCTTCTCCAGGGACTGGGCTCTCCTGACAATATAGCCAAAGTAGGTAACGTGAAGTCTCCCCATCCTTGTCTCTGAGGAGCGCTCTGGACAGACCGGTTTGTCCTGTTGGCAGTCCATGGTACTTTCAATAGTCTTTGGCAGCATGCACCTGAGGTGAAAATATCATAGATTTGGACAAACATACCTCAACCGTCAAAGTAACATATTTGGTTTTTAAATTTTTAAGAGCTCTTTGGGAGCAGATTTGCCCAATGTTTTAGGTTGCTTGACTTTTTTTAAACTACCGTTTCCATTCATAAGTTGTAATTGTGTTAGGATCATCTCCATGAGAGTAACTCCCAAGTCTTTCTCTACCAGTGCCTGGTATGGTAGAGCATGCTAATGAAAAAGAGATAGAGAGAGTAAAACAGAAAAGCAAAGAGAGGCAGCTCATCAGACATGCTTCAAGGAACCTTCAAGGAACCTTCCAGGAATCTTACCTAACTGTTAGCTAATGCAATAGTACCCCAATCGTCATCCCGGGAAACCCGTGGATTCTGTTGTTCAAAAAATGTTCAGATCGGTGCCTTGATCTACCCACCAAAGAAGCTGCCCACAAACCAAGAGGCCTCATAACCTCATCTTCATCGCTCTACTGGTATTTGTACTAATGATCAAAATCAATAGCAAGCGAAGCTGCAGTGACTGCGCATGAATCAAGGTGGCAGCACTAAGTTGTACCAATACACTCTGTCAAAACAAAAGGTACACTTTAGAATGTTCTTACTGGGGAGGTCAGAAACTTGCACTGGGCGGCGAGCTAAGTGGACTACTCTTTTTCATGGGACACCGTTTTACTTGAAGGCACAAAGAGCAAACTATGGGTCCTCACCCTTGGGGTATATGCCAGACACCTCAAAATTGAACAAGACGAGTCTGTCACCTCAGGAAAATTTGTGGGCTTTGTTACCCCCCCCAAAAAATTTGAGCCTTCCAGTAAAAATGAGAATTTTGGAACGATTGTGTCTGCCACCATGAGTTTGATAGCTTGCCAAAGCTTGGAGACGTTTCTGATGAAATCAGGCATAATCCCCAATAATGTGTACATATAAAGGAGCCCTAGACGCTGGGAGTTCGGTGATGGAAGTCTTGCCTTCCACAGACGAGGCTCAGGTTCAAGTCCTAGTCAATGCCCTTTATGTGCAGGCACCACTAGTCTGTTAGCCGCAGTTGGTGTGTTGCTATGGTGCTGAACGGGTTTCTGCAGAGCTTTCAGACTAAGGCAGGTTAGAAAGAAAACTGTAGATATCAACTTCTGAAAGTCAGCCGGACTTAGGGCAAGGCATTATTTGGTTCTATTGTGAAAAGGGCACCATGGGTCAGAGGTCATTCTTAGACGGTAACTAAGACCAACAACAACACCTGTCCTTTTTGCCTTCAAGTTGATTCTGACTCGTAGTGACCCTGTAGGGCAACATAGAACTGCCCCATAGAGTTTCCAGATCAGTGGTCCTTACAGAAGGCGGCTGCCACTGGCCTTTCTGGTCAGCCAGGCACTTCGCAGCAACCAACTCCAAACTTACTGTCAAGTCAATGCCAACGCATTCAGAAACTAACTCACTAAACCCAACCAAACTCACTGCCATACAAGTGAATTCCAACTCACAGCCACCCTCGAGGACAGACCAGAACAGCCCCTGTGGGCTCCAAGCTGTCACTCTACTCTACAGGAGCAGAAAGGCGCGCCTTGCTACCTGGGAGCACCTGGTGGTTTCCAACTGCTGGCCTTGCAGCTAGCAGTTCAATTCATACCCCAGGACCCCATCAGGGCGCCTTTGTCAATTCACAGAGACCCTAGAAGACAAAGCAGGACTTTCTCTCGGGCTTTCCAAGGCTGTGGGTCTTTCTGGAGGCAGACTGCCTCACGTGTCTCGTGTGCAGTAGCTGTTTCCTTGGGACCGCCCGCCTCCCCAGGGCTTTCACCGGTGCACCACCAGCGTTTGATAACAGCAACAAACGAAACCCACACCCACCGCTGTGAAGTCAATTCCCACATCCTGTCGGAGCCTAGAGAACAGAGTGGAGCATCTCCTTAGGATTCTGAAACTGCACGCGTTGTGGGGGAGGAAATAGCCTCATGTGTCTCCTGTGGAGCGGCTGGTGGGTTTGAACTGCCCGTCTTGTGATTGATAGTCCAACGCTTAAAACAGAGAAGGATGAAAATCAGGGTCAAAGAAAGACCGCAGCCTGTCTTACTGCAGGGGGACCACAAGGTGGCAGCATACACTCTTTGATCAGTCTACAGCTGCCTTTCACCCTAGGGAAATCTTCCGGACCAGGCCTTTCAGTTCTTATCACTCTTCTGCTCTGCCAGCTTTTCCTTCCCTGCATTCGCCCTTGTTGTACAACTTCCTAATTACAGGAAATAGCAATCCTCTGGGCTGGGCAGATGTTGATCCGATGTCTGTCATGCACAAAGCCTATCATCCAGGGATGAGTCAAGCAAGAGCCCATCTGCTAAGGAGCCTGATAATTTTGTAAAGGAGATAGGCGTGGACCCCAGGGTCTCCTGGGGAGCCGTAATTATGCCTCCAACACAACACAGTGATGCATGTGTTGATCCTAAGCCCTGGCGCTTCAAAGGAATTGCTGTGGCGGAAAGGAAGCTAAGAGCAAGCACACACCAGAATCTTGGGGCGCTCACAACCTAGAGGGGTGTCCCTGTGAGGACTCCAATTCATGGAGACTCCATGCAGGTCAGAGGGGAGCTGGGTCCCACAGGGCCTTTCGTGGCTGGTGTGGGCCAGGCTTTCCTTCTGAGGTAGAATTGAACCTCCAAGCTTTCCGCTAGCAGCTGAGCTAATTGACTGTTAGCCCTCCGTGGAGATGGAGAAACCAACCAACCAAAACCCCACTGGAGCGAAGTTGGTTCCTATCAGCTGCCCTCCAGGAGAGTGGTCGGCTGAGATGGAAAAGTCAATTCTCACAACAATTGAAGAATTATTTGAGAGCTATAAATATATTTTTACCATTCAACGGAATCACCATTATCTGAATAATAGCCTTTCAATGTTTTTAACTTTACTTCAGACCACGGGGATGTGCTGAAAGAGCGGTGCGTGGCTCGCGAGCCGCACCTTGCTGACCACGGTGCATAGTGTTTCCATAGCGTTCCATGGTGTTTCCAAGACTGAACGTGTTTCTAGGTGCAGGCCGCCTCGTCTTTCTCCCACCGAGGACTAACAAATGAGAGTCGCCAGGATATGGATGGGAAGGAGACTGAAGCATCCTGGGTTTGGAAGGTTAGGTTGCGTCCAGAAGTCAGGGCTTCCATGATCAAGGGCGGCAGAGGTAGAGGCAAGAGGGATGTTTACACTTGGGAAAGCTGAGGGTTGAGGATCTAAGAAGCCAGACTCCTGGGGGCTGGGGGTGTGGAGCTGACTGTGTATGCTGAAGAAGCCCAGAATGGGGCAAGGAAGGGGGCGCCTCTGGGCGGTATGTCTTCGAGACCTTGAGATGGTGAGCCAATGAAGGGCACAGGGCGGCGGCCAGGCTTGGTTTGGACTGAGCCCAAAGGCAGAGAACAGGAGTCTGAAGATACTTGAGGAGTCTGAGAAGAAGACTGAGCCCTCCTACAAGAGGATTGACAGATGGGGAGGAGCTTGGGGGAGACAAAGCAGTGGGGCTGCCACAGCGTCTGCCGGCAGGAGGTCTGCATCCGGAAATCTCTGTGGATGAGTGCTTGGGACTCCTGGGCTGGACCAGAAGCAAGGACAACCAGATGGAATAGATCAATGGGTAGCAGACTGTATGTGGCCTGGAAAGGGCTGGGCCCCAACTGTCAGCCTCCTTGAGGGGAAGGGGAGACTGAATTCATATTTGGGGGAGCAACAGGTAGACCTGGAAGCAGGCAGGGCCTTAGAGCCATGAGGCTCCTGGTGTTCATGGAGTCCTCAAAGAAACCATAGGCATCAATGTGGGTACATGAGCAAAGCATGACCAAAGTAGATCCTGCCACCAAGACGTGAACAACGGAAAAGCATGTCTGTGGTTGACAGTCGGATGCACCTAATTTGCAGCAACACCTGCAATAACAATAACGAAAAGATGGGTATGCTGTCACATATGTCGGTGTAGACGTACGTGTGTACAAGTGGGTGTGCGTGCAGAGACAGGAGTAGCTATGTGTGCATGCACATACAGATCTGTATCTGCATGCGTGTCTATTTTAGAGGAGATAGTCCCAGATATTATGCAGAGATTGACCGACACCGTGTGAAATAGGTTTTCTGGGTTCGAAGGCCTAAAATCTTTATCTCATGCAACAATTCGGGCCATTGACATACTATAGTTCACAACATTCACAACATGCATCCTAGTAAGGTGAGTGCCCGGGGTCTTAAAAGCTTGGGAGCAGCTATCTAAGATACAACTGTTGTTCTCTATTCATTAGGGTCAAACAAGAACTACAGGAACCAAAGTCTCCGAGAAGATGCCAGCCTTCAGGGCTAAGAGCCCACATGAGGCCCAGCCTCATCTACGAGAACAAGATGGCACTTGGCTGCCTCAGCCCACCATTCTGAACAGGACCACAATAGACGAACCCTGGTGAAACCAAAACCATCCTCTCACCTCCACGGAGTTGAAGCCCACCCACAGTGACCCTACAGGACAGGGTAGAGCTGCGCCTTCGGGTGTCCAAGACCCATAGCCATCAAACAGCAGATTGGCACCCCAAATAAAAGAGATGACTCCTGAGTGCGGTATCCCTTTGAAAAACAAAACATCTATGTAAGGCTATAAAAGGTCAGCAGTTATGATGAAGCAGAGATGAGCAGATAGGGGTAGGGGAACTGGAGCACTGGGAATAGAACTACTAGGAGGCAAGTGAAGAGGCTGTGGACACACTCTGACACAGTATTGACTGTCACGGAACAATGTGCACAGAAGTGATCAAATTAGAGCCTGATTTGCTGTAGAAACGTTCACCAAAAACACAGCGCTTTTTATTTATTTATTTTTATCCATGGAAACCTGGTGATGGCACTAGAAATGATTCCAGGACCAGCTGATCCCGTCTCCGCTCTTGAAAGGTACAAAAGTGTAGGACTGTGCTGGGAAACGGCTTTCGGAGGCCAACGGTCAGTCTGTCTAGCCGAGCGAGGATTAGGAGCAGGTATTGGCCCTCAGTCCACTCTCCACTCCCAATTGGAGTCCCAGAGGTTGGAGGAAGGTTCCATTGTGCGCCTGGTATTGTAGTGGTTGGCCTCCAGTCTTGGCAAATCTGTGCACAGTGAGGGCAGATCACTGTGACCTGTAGGCTGTCCCTGGATGAAGTAGGTTCCCAGGGTTGGTTGGTTGTTTTTGCTGACCGCTTAGTCTGAAGCTCCACTGAAACCTACTGGTATGACGGCAGTACCCAAGCGTCCACTGGCAGGTGCTGGGAGCGGAGCACAAGACGCAGCGACTGGAAAGCAGAGCCGGGCCTACTGCACTGAAGGCAGGGATGACACTGTCCCTATTCTAACGCCCCACTGTAAGATCAGCCCCATACAAACAAACCAAACACACCCACCACCACAGTGGCCTTTTAACTTACTACTGCTCCATAGGTTCCCAAGACTACATACCCATTTTTATAGGAGCCGACAGCCTCATGTCTCTCGCATGGAGCTACTGGTGGATTTGAACCACCAAGCTTGAGGGCAGTGGCCAGCAGTTAACCCGCTATGCCACCAGGGGTCCATTAACAACCTAGAAAGGGGAAAGCTTGCTGCAGAGCAACAACAAGAGGGCTTTGGAGAAGATGGGAGCCAGGTGCTCGCTTGGTGCTGGGGTTGGGGAACAAGCACATTATCTCATAGCTGCGGCCGTTTCTGTTTGCTGGCTTCTTCATTTTGTGCTCATTTTTCCTGTTCAGCTGAGACACTCTTTCCTCCTCGTGACCACCCAGCAGGGTGACCACTCAGAGCTGGGACACTGGCTGCTGTTCCTGTTTTCCCAGAAAGCTCTGCATGTCTCTGGAAGATCCGAGCCGTGAGGAGAAGGCCTCCCCGCCCGCTCACCACCACTCACTCCACCTTCCAGCAGCGGTTGGCAGCGAAGCAGCTCTTTATTACATTGGAAATGCCTTCCCAGAGGAGAATCCACGAGAGCAGAATGGTCAGCTGCCCCTCGACTGTGAGTGTGGAGGCATCGTCAACCTGGGGTCCCCCGAGCGCAGAATGCAGTCTTCATCGGAGCCCAGGCTGCCAGCCCACTTGCGCCAAGGGCTGGTCCTTCTCCCGTCAACTGCGCTCTATTTTACTTGACTCTCAATCAACCCCCAAGGGAGCCAGTGTTCCTTTCCCAAGCCTCCCGCCTCCGTGGCTCCTTCCATCCCACCACAGTCACCAGAGAGTCACTCCACTGGTCTCTTGACTCCAAGAGAGTTCATTCGGCACTCACAGAACCAGGCCCTGTACTCTGTCCATGAATGTAGCAGTAATCAGGCTACACCCTGCCCTCCAGACGACCCGCAGAGAAGAAACAGATCTGCAGGGCAGGAATGACATGACAGAGCAGGGATGGTGCGTGTCTGCACACAGTCAGATTTTGTTCACACACACACACCCACACACACACACACACACACATGGCTCCATTGTTAGTTGTCTTGCTGACGGCTTTTGTGAAATGGAACTTTTACATAAAAAGTCAGCTGTCCTTGACTATTGGGTAATCCGAGCGCACCCACTTCCCCGCAGGGCAGCACCTAGTTAAGGCTGCGTCCTGGCTCCAAGTTGGAAATACTCCCATTCTCCACCCTCTACTCCCGCCGCCGCCCAAGGGATCTCAACTCCTGGTGACCCTATTGGACAGAGTAGAGCTGCCCTCTTGCCTTTTCAAGGCTGGAAATCTTTACAGAAACAGAAAGCTTCATCTTTTTTCCTGAGAAGTGGGTGGCGGGTTCGAACTACTAGCCTTGTGATTAGCAGCCCAACGTGGAGTCCATTATGCCCTAGAGCTCCTTCCATTGGCCACAGTCTCCATCATTTCCTACTCCTCCAGCACATGCCTGACTTGTACTCCTGACAATCATACACTCAGCTGGCTTCACCTGTGTTACCCAACATGCCTCATTCCAGCAGGTACTGTCAGTGATGTTTTGGGTCCAGGACAACAGAAGACAGTGCAGGAACACACAGAAGAGGCACCTGTTGGGTTGCCTTATTAACACACGCGCCACGCTATTTCTCAACCATGTACGAGAGAAGGAAACGACCCGCTTGCTATTTTCTGGGCTTCCTCCATTAGCTTAAACAATGGCGCATGACCCCATTGGGAAAGTGGACCTGATGCGTAGGACACAGAGATGGACTTGGACACCCCGGTCTCCCTGATCCCCGAAGGTGCTGTGACTCGCTGGCCAAGCTTGGCCGGCATGCGCACCAATGTTGGACACACAGCAGATGCCCAACCAGTGTGAGCTGGATGAGTGTATGAAAAATATCAGTCAATCGTTAAAGCTCTTACTGTAAGAGTTCTTCCCAGAGGCCAGGCGCTGTCTCAGACACTTTGCGTGTCTCCCTCAGCAATGCTCTGAAACACAGTGAGTCGGATTTTATTGATACGGAAACTGAGACCCAGAGAGGTTAAGCAAATGGCTTAGGGTCATACAGGAAGTCTGAACTGTTAACCTGGACCCCCCTGGCAACATGGGGCTTGGCACGATGTGCTCAGGGCCCAGGGGCAGCACGCACACGATGGGAGACAGGGCTGAAGCGGGGGGAGAAGCCTGTGTGCAAAGACTGAGCGCGAAGATGGAGAGAGGTTGAAGAGCAGGGTCGCCTCCTGTGACGGAGGGCAAGGGAAGGTGTCCGCAGCAGGTCCAGCACACACCCTTCCTGGGGTGAGGGGAGTCGTGCCAGTCGGGATACGCAATGATCCATCCAGCATGAGTGCCTTCCTTGCCCCAAAACCTGGGCTAGGTTCAGGAGAAGCACAACCCTTAAGGAGAACCTCCCTGCCAGCAGAGTCCTGAGGGGTGCAAACGCTTAACGCACTCGGGTGCTGACCCAGAGGTCGGAAGTTCTAGTGCACCCAGGGGCACCTCAGAAGAAAGGCCTGGTGATCTGCTCCCCAGAAATCAGCCGTGGAAAGCCCTGTGAAGCACAGTTCTGCTCTGACACCGTGGGGGTGCCTGCCACCAGCCAGGGTAGATTGGAGGGAAACTGGCAGATAAGGACTGAGGGTCTGCAGGCAATTATTAGACGTGTTCAACATGTATCAAGCACATTACTGCAGGAAAGGAAGGACTGGGATTGGAAAGAGCAAAAGAAACAAAAATCCCCAAGAATGCAGGAAGGAGGAGGTGCTCTCAATTGGGAGCAAACTGAGCAGGTTTCCGGGGAAGGAAGCCTTTGAACTGAGTCTGGAGGGATGGGTCAGGCTGCACCCAGTGGAGTGGAAGGGTTGGGGGGGGGACTTCTGGGGGCTGGTCACCCAGAGAAAGGCCTGGAGGTAGCAAGGAGGGAGGTGGGTACTGCGTGCCTATCCACAGCTGAGGGTAAAGGGCATTGACCAGGTTGGGCTGCCCATTCCTGGAGGAGTGGATGGGCTGAGTGAAAGCCACCACAGTCCTCTCCCGTGGCCCCTGGGGACCCAGTGGAGGTATGTAGCAGGGACAGGAACTGTCTTGGCCACCAAGAGGCCTCTTTCAGAGAGCTATGCCTTCTAAGTAGTTGTAAGTTCTTTGGGAGTCATGGCTCTCCCCTGGGGACAGAACCTAGAAGAGCAATGTTGAGAAATACAGGAAGCTAATAGGGAAGAAAATTCATCCTGAGAATCTCTTACTCAGACTGGAAGAGTGTGGAGTCACCAGAACCAGCCTAACCCGGGAACCAGGATATCTGGGTCCGGTGCTAGCTCTACCTCAAACCAGTTATGTGACTTTGTTCAGGTCCCTCTCGGGGTGTTGTTTCCTCATCTTCAAACAATGGGGCAGACCCCTCTGAGTGCCCGTTTAATCCCCACTGGCACCCAATGTGCATAAGAACTGTTAGGTTTCTGGGGTGGGTCATACCTTGTTTCTCTGCTTCGCCCGCTGAAAGAATTCATGCCAAAGCACGTTGCATGATCCAAGTGGGTTTCTATGAAGGACAAGACAAGTTTCAGGTTTGACAGTCTCAAAGGAGTTTGAAACCGGGCATGACCAACCACGTGGAAAAGAGCACCCATATGTGTGTGTGGAAATGGGGGAGGGGGTGATTCCAGGGACCGATGGTCCAGTGGTCGAGGGAGCAAGGGGCAAGAGGGTGAGGGGCAAGAGAGCGCCAGAGTGCGCACCCTGCCTTTATTCTAGCCCACCCCCTGGCTGGGGAAGGCGTGGTTGAAGGTGTTGGTTGCCTTCATTGGCTAAGTTAAGCCCACCTGGGTGATGTCATGAGCCTGGGCCTAGTTTGGGCCCCCAGGTGTACTTCCCACCTGGCAAAGGGGCTTGAGTATGAGCATGGTTAGTTTGGGGTCTTCATAGGTGTCTGTCTAATGGTTTTCTGATTTCTTTCCAACCTCCTCTATGGGGACCTTTGCAGGCGTGAGAGAGATACCCCTCCTGTCCCTAAGCTAGCTACCAAACAGAGCCCCAATCAAGCCCCTCACCCTTCTGCAAGCACTGAGCATTTTGTCAAGCAAACAGCAGGGATGGCTCAGTCTACAGGACTCGGTGGCACTTCTTGGAGGGAAGGACATGGTCACACTGTCTATGTGGGGGAAAAGCAATGGTCCCAGACCCCATGGGTCCTCAAACCAACAGCTACTGACTACTGAAAGCCGGCTGATGCCTCACACTCTCAGCGGGACCCAGGGAAGGGCAGAGTGGCGGGTTGCCAGAGGGGAAGGGCGCTGGGCTTGCTCTGGGAGATCAAGGGCCTGAGATGGAAGGGAAATGAACTAGCGAACTCACTTCCTCCTAAACTAGCTCTTGACCCAGGGTTGGGAGTTTCACCCAAAAAAAAAAAGCCAAAAGAGCTATGTGAACACTTCCTGTCCTGCCCCAGCCCCCAGCCAGCCTTCCTGGCAGTGACAGTTCAGCTCAGCGTTACCACACTGCTCACCTGTGAAGCAATGATCCCCAAGCGAGGGATGAGTATCCCAGCCAGGGCCTGCCTATAAATGCCAAGCCTGCTACGCTCCCTCAAACCCTGCCTGCCTCCTCCGTGTGGTAAGTGAGCGGATGCTGCCTGTCCGGCCCAGGAGCCTACTGCCCTTTCCTCTCTTTCTCTCCCGCCCAGCATGCCCTCCGTCCCTCCATCCCTGATGGAGCCTGCCCCCTCTCGAGTTCCTTCACCTCTCCCTGCATCGTGTTCTATGACAGCCTCCTGCCCTCAAATCACTCATGTTGCTTTTTACCATTTCTCACAAATTCTAAAAATTGTTTTCCTCATGCATGAGCGTGTGTGTGTATGTGTGTGTGTGTGTGTGTTTCCTGTGAGCGGCCAGTGGGAGGCACCAGGGAAGCGGGTGGCCTTTTCTTCCAAGCCCCCCATCCCTTTCTCCTCCGTGATTCAGACACTGTGAGAAGATGGCTTGCGAAATGTCACAGATGGAAAAGAGCATCCAGACCATCATCGACATCTTCCATCAGCACTCGACGCGCCTGGGTCACCCTGATACCCTGAACCAACAGGAGTTCAAGCAGCTGGTGGTTGAAGACCTGGCAAACTTCCTCAAGGTAGAGTGGGACTCCTGGCAGGCCTGGCCCCGCCTCGTGGCCGTTTGGGATCCAGTTAGGGTGGCGGGGAAGGGGGTCTTGCAGCGGTCATGAAGAAAATTCTAGTCCCTTCAACTAAGCCTGCAAAGGTGGGCTCAGAGTCCAGCAAGGCAACTAAATGTTGCCGTGGGCGCATTGTTCCCCAGAAGTAAGGGAGGTGACTGCAAAGCTGCCATGTGTCCAGCACTGATTAACAGGACATAGGCCCCGCCCTCAGGGGACCCATTAACCCAGGGGAGGGAGCACCGCCCCCAACAAAGGGGTTAGCGATGTTCCTCAAAGATGCCTTCAGATGGTAAAAAGTCTTGACCAAAGTCAGCTGGAGTCTCGCGGGTGATGTGGAATGGGGAAGGAAGAGGCACTGAGTCCAGCTGGAGGAGGAAGGCCTTCCTGGAGGACATTTGGGCTGAGACCCGAGTGTAAAGAAGAAAGGCCACTCAAGATGACCTTCCTCAGGAAGTGGAAAGGTCCCAGGTTCCAGAGGAGGCTTCTGGGAGAAGACCTATGAGGATTTTCCTAAGTCCCAGGACCTATTATTCATTTTTTAAAATTGTTTTTAAGTCTTTGGGGGCAGCTGCAGCCCAGTAAGGGCGTGTAGAATGCACTCAGTACATGTGTGAGTTTCTCTCCTGGCCTCTGAGAAAAGGTGGGGGGGGGGGGAGGGCATGGGTGTTCCACTAGCCTCCTTGTTCTCTTCTCAAGATGCTCTGGGTTCAGTCACCAGCCCAGCCCTCTCTGATCCCCTGCCCATCTCGGTGAAGTAGGAGAAGGCAGCAGCAAGAGGTGTTACACTGGGGATTTCTGACAAGGAAGGGTACAGCCAAGAGGACACGTGTCGCTCAGATTTGCTGGACAGGTTCTCCTGTCTGAGAGTCCCCACGGACACTGTCCCTGGAGAAGCAAAGTGATAAGCCGGGAAGGGGAGACTCAGTGCACAAGGAGCTGTTCTGTAAATCTCACCCTGCTCTGTGTCCACCCCTCAAGTCCTCCACCACCTTGTGTCCTGAAATGCTTCTTCTTTTGCAAATGAAAGAGACGTTCCTAGGGAACTGCCTTGGGAAGGAGAAGCTTGGCAGCCATGGGACAAGACTGGGTTGTGCAGCCAGAAGGGAATTGGAATCCCCATTCTGCTTCCAAGTCTTCTCAATCTGCAAGAAACAAAGTGGGGTGGGGGGAGCCTTTATAAAATATAATTTCCTTGAGTCTTCCTCCAGGAAGACAGGAGTTCTCCTGATGAAATTTGCTATCAGGACTCGGACTCAGTGAGATGTCATCCAGGGGCAAATCTCTGGACCTCAGCCCCTGGGTCTCTGTTCAGGGAGATCGTAACAGTGTCTGCCTTGTAGGATTGCGCTGGGGACAAACTGGAAAGCACCTCCGAACTCAGGGGCTCTTGGTCCACCATTTTAATATTTAAATTGGGTCCCCAAGAGCCAGGTTCCCTTGTGTACTTACCACCTGTCATGGGCTGCATGATCCAGTTCCCACCCGGGGCAACTCCCTGCTCTGAATGCCTCTCTGCCTCACCCACAGAAGGAGAAAAGGGACGAAAAAGCCATTCGACATATCATGGAGGACCTGGACACCAATGTTGACAAGCAGCTGTCCTTTGAGGAATACATCATCCTGATGGCACGCCTGACCCACGCCTCCCACGAGGAGATGCACAAGAATGCTCCTCCAACTGAAGGCCACAGCCACGGGCCAGGCCTTGGTGAGGGTGGCCACGGCCATGGCCACAGCCACGGAGGTCACGGCCATGGCCACAGCCACTAGTCAGGGACCAGGCTACCCTTCCCTGGACCCAGCCAGGCTTCTGCATGATGGGGAAACAGCTTCAGCCCTGCAGAGCTGTGCACTTGGCCTGAGCTGTGGGTGTAAGGCCTGAGGGTGAACAATAAAGTCTGCTTCCAAGCCAGTGGTGTGTGGTCAGTGTGCTTCATCCCTCCAGCCCTGCTCTGGCCTGCACGGGGGTGGGGGTGTGTGAGGGGGGAACATTACACGGGCCTGCATCTCACTCACAAGACATCAGGTCCCCTGGGTCATATCAAAAATGAGAAACCTCAGAGCTGGGAGTTCACTTGGGTTCACGCCCTCCCCACTCCCCTCTCCCCACCTCTGACTTCAGAAATGGCCTGATGGAGCCTGCCAAGGTAGCCCTTTTAGCTCTGAAGGCAAAAGCAGAGGTCAGCGTCCTGCCTCCCCTCCCAAACCCGGTCCCCTGCTCACCCGACACCATCAGCACAGCCATCCCTTGCTGGAAGTCTCCAGAAACAGACCTCCTCCTCAGGGTTGTGTCTGGGAAGGCGTATGGGAATGGGGCGGCGGGGGCGGGGGCTCACTCAGGAGGGACAAGGGTGTGTTGACTGGCACTCTCATCCCGGTGATCAGAGAGCCACTGAGCAACACAGACTTACTATCCAGACCGTGGCTACAGGTGGGTGGGGGGAGGGGGTTAGTGTGAAGGGAGGGGCGCACAGGGGCCAGAGTCAAGGAGTTTAGCTGCACCATCAGCTCAGGAAGAACCGTTTCTTTCTGTTTTTACATTTTAAACCCTTGTCATGGTCGATTCCAAGCCACGGCACCCCTCTTGTCGTGGAGTCAAACTGCACTGCGTAGGGTTTTCCATCGCGGTTTCTTCTGAAGGAGGCGTCCAAGTCTTGTCCATCTGGAAGAAAGAAAGGGAAAAAATAGCCTTCATAGGATGCAGCTTCTGTGAGTCTTCCTCCAGGAAGACAGGAGTTCTCCCTATGAAAGTTGCTACCAGGACTCAGTGGGATATCGTCCTGGGGCAAATCTCTGGGCCTCAGCCGCTGCTTCGCTGTTCAGGGAGATCGGGACAGTGTCCACCTTGTAGGATTGTGGGGGAATAAACTGGAAAGTACCTAGGAATACCATGAGCCCTCAGTGCACATTTTTAATATTTAAATTGGGTCCCTAAGCTTTTCTCTCTACCGCCAGGCTTTTGTCCCGATGCACCTCTGTGGATGGGTGTGAATATCCAATATTCTGGTTAACCATTTGCACACCAGGGACTCCTGCCAGGAAGCTTGTTGACGTGAAAAGAGCAGCCACCTGCCAGTCAACAGACAGGAACACTGCTCCCAGCTCAGCAACACGGAGGAGGCCATTTGGATTTAAACTTAAGTTTTAGGCCTGAAGATGCAGTTTGAAGCCTCTCGAGGGCAAGCTGACCAACCTGAGGGTCCCAGATGTCCTTCCAGGATTGAGTCAGTAGCTGGATGCTCAATCAGGAAAAACTGGTGCCTCTCTCTCTCCAGAACCTGCAGCCAGCCTGAGCCCCTAGTTCTCAGGGCTACTGCTTCTCTCCCTGCCAGGCTGCCTCATCAGCTTCTCATCCGGGCTATCTCCCTGTCTTCTGATTTGAAAGTGTCACACACCACCCCCACCCCCACTATCATGACCCCAATTCTACCTTACAAATCCAGCTAGATCAGAGGATGTACACTGGTACAGATAGGAACTGGAAACGCAGGGAATCCAGGATACATGAACCCCTCAGGACCAGTGGTGAGAGTGACAGTACCGGGAGGGTAGAAGGAAGGGGGTGTGGAAAGGGGGAACCAATCACAAGGATCTACATATAACCCTCTCCCTGGGGGATGGATAACAGAAGTGTGGGTGAAGGGAGATGTCAGACAGTGTGATACATGACAAAATAATAATCATTTATAAATTATGAAGGGCTCCTGAGGGATGGTGGCAGGGAGGAAGGAGGAAAAATGAAGAGCTGATACCAAGGGCTCAAGTAGAAAGAAAAAGTTTGAGAATGGGGATGGCAACAAATGTACAAATGTGCTTGACACAATGGATGGATGGATGGATTGTGATAAGAGTTGTATGAGCCTCCAATAAAATGATTTTAAAAAAGAATTCTTGTCTAGTTTACAAACAGGCCAGGTGGGCTTCGCAAAGACCAGGACCCAAATCATGGTTCTCTGCCCTACCTTACCTGGTGGAGAAGAGACTGTCAGAATTAGCACTGGGGGACCTGGACAACGATTAGCAGGCACCTCGTCCCTCATCTTACAGCGAACAAGCTGAGAGTGGAGTGGGTCAAGGACCAGCTCGAAGTCATACCGGGATGGAGCCGGGATGAGTGAACTGAGAAGGAGGCATTTGATCCCAATCTCTCCACCGGGCACATTTCCCCCAGCTCCTTCGTTATGGCTTAGAATGGAGAGACATGGAGAATCAGATTTCAGCTCTGCCTCAGTGCCTGGCTGTAACCTACCTGCATGGACCTGGGCAGGTCCAGGCGGCTTGGCTGTGAGTGCAAAGGTTTTAGAGGTGAGGCTGCTTCCAGGAACCAGTCCGGGCTGTGAGCGTGGGTAATGGAGTTCAGAACCCTGAGCAGTGCTTGCTACACCCGCTCTGGGGACTTGACACCTGCGGGCATTTAGCTTGTGCCAGCTCTGGAAAACAGCCACCAGATCTATCATTTTCTCAAAGCAGCTTGGTAAAGCAGCAAGGGAACCAGCCTGGGAAGTGGGGCGCCTGAATCCTATCACTAGCTTTGCCAGGACTAGATGCTTCCAGTTGTTCCCTCAGCTAACTCCCTTTTCCCCTCCACGACGTATCACTATGCGCCAGAAACGCCTGACAGTGGCCCTGCTTCCCCCACAGGACACAGTGTTTGGCACCTGTCTGGTTCGCGGCTTAATTCCCAGAGCCTAGATGTCTGGTGCATAGCAGATGCTCAGCAAACATTGAACATATAAATGTTCAAACGTTGAACACATAAATTGCGTATAACTTCCTACGTGTTCCCTGCTCTCTTCTCGGGGGAGAGAGTGGGGCAGGAAGCAGCAGGGTGGGCGGGGGGGAGGGACTGAGACCAGGAAGCAGGTTATCAGCCCAGACTGCCAAACAGGAGCATTGAGGACCGATGTTTCAGGCATACAAAGCCCCTTTCCCACGCTTGGTTCAGGCAAACTAGTGTTGCCACATTCTTTGAAGAAAATGATGATCCCTTATTTTAAAAAGCATGAAAGGTACGGCTTTAATCCAACATGTCCCAGCATCTGGAACACCTCTGCCAAGTGGTTGAACTCTTCAGGAAAAGGGAGCGTCCTCCATTTGCATGAACACTTAGGCAGTCTGTCATTACATTGAGTCAACAGGTGTCTTCTGGTCATTTCCAGGTATTAATTGTGTCCTTCCTACACCCTGAAGGCATAGAACAAGTCAAACCCTTCATTATCCTTCCTGCCGAGACACCCATCCCTCACATCTATTAAACACTCATTCTGAACGGCATGGACGCTTTCTCCAGCCTCTGCACCTTCTCACCAGGAATTGTCTTCCCCATGCTGCTCTCCAGTAAGTCCCTCATGGGCCACTAGGGCACACTGTCAATACCACCACCTCTGGGAGGACTTCCTTGACCACTTGCTCTTCTCCAGAATACAGGGGCCACCTCCTCCAGTCCCCGTATGTGGGACACTGAGCACCTGGAAGAACGTGTACGTGGCCTGCTCCCTCCACTCTAGCTACACGGCTGAGTGGCTTGTCATTGCCATTGCCTTTGCTAGGGTGAGGCACCCCTCCATGGGGAGCGGTAAGGGAGCGCCTCTCGACACTAAGATTCCAGGAAGGGTGTGACTCCACAGCGCACCTGCTCCCCACAAATGCTAGGACAAGGTTGTTTTCTACACATGCACAGATAGAGTGCGCTTATCTTACAGAATGCTTGCTCCTCCGTCTTTTCTATGCTTTGTACTCCCCTTGAAGTACTACTCCCTCTGAACGCTTGGAATGCCAAGACCAGCACATGGCCCATGCGTTTGACGTGTATGATTAACAAGAGCTACAAAAACACATTGCTGCAAAAACCTGGCCTCTTTGTCTTCTTGCTTCTCCTGGGAATGGAGTTGGGTCCCCTGCACCCTCTTTTCTGCCTTCATAAATTTCACGTGTCGCTCCTTGGGTCCGTTTGACAGTGGGGCTGGACCCGACGCCCTTAGAACTCTCTCACGCTTCCACTGTTGCCCTTCAAGAATGGGCTTATAAGCCCTGCTCTGCACACTGGACGTTGAGTTCCTGAAGGGAGGGACCATGGTGGATGGTTGACCCCCCCCCCAGCCCCCCTGTCCCTGGGAAGGGTCTTAGTGATGGTGGGATGGCCCTAGGACACTGTGGAGCTGGAGCAGAAAGTGGGGCCTCTGCAGGAAGGCTGGCTGCACGGCATGTGAGGAGGAGTTTGAGGATTGGGCAGGTCGCCATCTGGTGACCTAGAGTCGGGAGAAGATAGAGCAGTCAGCAGCAAAAGGTCAGGACAGACCCTCCTAGACACCTGAGTTCTCTCTGTTGTCTGATTGTGAGAGGGTTGTTCTAGACCCCAGGGGAAGATTGGCCAATTAGCCACTTAAAAGACCCTGTGGGAGTTTCCTTAAACAGCATTTGAGAAAACCTGTCAAGGGCCGTCAACCCTTCCCATCCCATTAATTTCTTCCATTCCAATACAACAATTCTGTTAAGTAGGGGGAAGCCCATCTATCCCCTAACTCACAAACCTGAAGTGCAATCTCAAAATTAAGGCTCGTGCCACTCCCACTCGAGAACTGGGGGCTGCCTCTATGATTAATGAGTCCTTCTGGGAAAACATGAACTTTGGGGTTTGTTTGTTTTTTCTCAGCATCTTAGTGACGAAGAATAAGAGACAACTTGACCACTCGCGCTTCTCAAGAATACAGGGGCCACCTCCTCCAGTCCCCGTATGTGGGACACTGAGCACCTGGAAGAACGTGCACGTAGCCTGCTCCCTCCACTCTAGCTACACGGCTGAGTGGCTTGTCATTGCCATTGCCTTTGCTAGGGTGAGGCACCCCTCCATGAGGAGCGGTAAGGGAGCGCCTCTCGACACTAAGATTCCAGGAAGGGTGTGACTCCACAGCGCACCTGCTCCCCACAAATGCCATTGTCATTGCAAGACTCCATCCTTAGTTTCTATAAAGCAAGTTGCCCACAAACTTGAGGTTAGTCCAAAAAACAAACTCATTGCCATCAAATCTATTCGGACTCGCAGCAACCCTCTAGGACAGGGTAGAACTGCTGTGGGTTTCTGAGACAGCAACTCTTGACAGGAGTACACTCTGGTACCTCCTGCCGGGGACAAGGAAGAAAAGTGGTGTTTGGTCAGATTCTGCCGAGATGCCTGACCAGAAGCACTCCAAGGGGCTGCCGGTGCCTAGGTAATGTCAGTTGGTTCTAGAATTTGAGGAAGAAATTAACTCACTTATCCATCCACTTATTTTGTCCACTCCTCCATTCAATTGACATGCATTGAGGACTTGCCGTATATGAGGCACTGTATCATGATCATTTATGTTAGCCCAGTCATCAAGGGAAAGAGGAGACCCTGTGAGCAAAGGCCTGGGCAGCTAGGAGCCTGACCACATGGAAGGAGCAGTGGTAATGTGGAGGGGGGACGTGGGTGATGCCGAGAGCAGGATGGTGGCTAGATGCTAGTCCAAAAGCTAACTAACATTGTATTCAGTTGAAAATGGAGGGCAAATTCAGTGAGGCATTTAGAGATGGGTAGGATATGATCATATTTGTGTCTAAGAAGAGTGTCTCCATCTGTGGTCCATGACCTGTATTTGAGGTCAGCGTGACCGTGCAGGCCCTAGACCCATCAGGAGATGGCCTCAACCGCCTAAGGGAGAAACAAAGAGGATCTGATGGCATTCCTCAGAAAGGATGAACCCAGTCAGGTCTCCACAGTGCCGCAGGGACATCCACAGCCCCTTTCAGACAAACAGGATGACTGTGTGCTGTTTCCCAAGACCTGTTGGGAAGAAAAAAACTCAATTTTCACCAGCCCAGCGAGGCAATCTTACACAAGCCCTTCTCTGAAGTAAACTCTGGAATACAACCTCAACACTGCCCATCTCTCAATCGTTGCTGAAAGCTTATGTTTGAAAGTTCTATGTCATGGGTTTTGACATTCAATTACCAAAGGAGCAACAAGACTGACACAACTGATTGCTCAAGTCCGGTTCCTTCTTAGAACTTACAGCCACCACAAGGGTCGCCCCCAAGACTCCTCTCAGCTCCCTGATCAATTGGGTCTCCACCTCCCATCTTCAGAGATCCCCTTCCAGGCTGAAGTCAGGAGTGGTTAGCTGACCTGTCTCTGCAAGGGTCTCCATTTTTCTGTGAGTTTTCCCTTTTTATTCCTCCGAGGTTATCCCACTCCCCAGAATGATCACATGCAGCTTGCACAGTGAGGAAGGACATTGTGCCAAGACCTGAGGTGAGGACAGAGCAGGGGGAAGTTCCCCGGGGGCAGGCACATAGGGTTAGCAGGATTCTGGCATGTGACCAAGAACAGCCACAGTCTCTCCCCAGCTCTCTCCATTCGTCCCTCTCTTTCCCTTTGACCTTTTCTACATTTTCTCACTTAGCCCTTCTCTCATGTGCTGCTCCTCACCCTCCTGTCCTCAGTGGAGTACAGACCAAAGAGGCTAGTGTACTTTGCATGCCTTTGAAAAGTTATTGGGCCAGGGGGGACAAACGGGGAAAGCTACTGGCTAAAAGGTAGACATGTGTCAACTTGGGCAAAGGTGAAGGCAATGTACAATAAGAGAGAGGTGAGCAAAAATGATGAAGGAGGGGGAAACTGGGAGAAAAGTGGGAGTCAAAGGCAACAGAGGTAAATGCTGTTATATATTCAATTTGGCAACACAAGTCAGCTACAAATAGATGCATGGATAGATATACGGGCTTCAGGAGTGTGGGAGTATGTATACCCCTGAATATTTGTATGTATATTGGCAGATGATATTTGCACATGAGTATTTATACATGAGTACCTTTGCTGCAGCTATAGCTATGAATGTGGTGATGCAAACAGAGGCAAACTTAAGAAAACTACTTAGACATGACCACCAAATACTTTAATGAATGAGTAGCTGGGTCTGGGGACTCAAGATTGTAGTTTTAGGACACCCCAAGGTCAATTGGCATAACATAGTTCACATAGACAGTCAGAGGAAGCCAGCCTCCAACAACTGAAGGGCCAGAAGGCACGATTGTGCAGCGATAGCATATAAAGATTATCATAAAGTCACAGGATCACAGGACAGGAAAGATGAGAGAGGAGAGAGTAAAATAAAAGAATCTGACACATTTATGGTGGCATGCTCACCTCAGCTCCTCTTGATGGATCACATGGAACTGGGAGAAGTGAGAGTGAACCTTTACTATCTTGGGACATTTATAGGTAGCCCTAAGACATGCATAGTCAGTAGTTACATATGTCACAAGCTGGGTGGTATGTACATGAAGGTCCCTGAACTCACAGGTGAGGAAACCCAATACCTGCATTGGGGAAGGCATGAGGGGGGTTGGGTGACACAGTGGGAAGAGACAGGAGAAGGACAATGTCTGCTTCTATCGGGAGATAGAATCCATCATGTGCTCACTTTAAGGCAGCAGAGCTATTAAGGGAGGGTCTGTGGGAATGATACCAAAGCAGGATCATGTACTTGGACTTTACCTCCAACTTACAAAAATGGAGGGTTTCCCACCGTGGAATATTCGCTTTCCAGATTCCATCTCTTATAAACTAGGGAATGTCGTCCTCGCCATATCTCCTTCAGTGTGAGTTTCCCACAATAGACAGTGAGGCTCATTCTACTCTGGTGAGTAGCGACCAGGGTCTTAAGAGTTCATGAGCAGCCATTGAAGGGGCAACCATTGGCCTCTGTCTGGTGGAAGAAGAGTGCACAAAGTCCAAGAGGCATGGAGATCATTAGTCCGATGACCAGTGGGCCAAACAATGTCATTCTCCACACTTAGATGGTTCCTGACTATCATGACTAACTGCTCTGAAAGGGATCCCCTGAGAAGGTCTGAGGCAGAGTAGGAGAAAACTGCAGAACAAAACTCAGAATCATAAAAAATTAAATACAGGCTTACTTTTCAGCTAGAGACAAGTGCAACCAACACTCTGAGCCTTAATCATCTCAGGTCTAGAAATGAAATCACCTGCACTGCTCAATTTTCAGCCAAACAGTCTCTCGATAAAGTGGAGCAATAACACGAATCACACCTTAAAGCCGTCAACAATTATAGATCAAAATGACAGCATCTACCCAAGGACAAAATTTAGAAAGGTTAGCAAAGAAGAGGAAGGAAACAGGAAAGTGAGAGGAAGTGGGTTAAGTGGTGTTGCATTATGGGGATTGCAATCAGTGACATGAAATGAATATGTGTAAATGGCTGGATGAAAAACTAACCTGCTCTGTAAACCTGTATTTAATTAACTTTTAATATATTTTGAATGTAACTAGGAGCCTTATTCAATCAGGGATGATTCCCTGAAAGAAGAACACTCTCAACTTCGAAGGCTCTTCTTAATAGTGAAAAGAGGAAATCACAATGGGAAAGCAGTTTAAGGGATTAGGGTCTGGAGCCTTGAAACAAAGAAGCAGGTGGTCAGAATGGCCTTCAACTATTGCCACCCTATGGAAAAGAGTTTGCCCCACACAGCAAGATATCAGAAACCTTTGATAGGGCGACTCATCTGCTGCCAGAATGACCTCGACCACCAACAGCATCTCATCTGCTCTGCATCACCTGTTCATGCCCCTCAATCAGAAACAGCAACTCAATGCAACCTAAATCACACTCACTTGTTTATTCATTCACTCCGCAACATTCACTGAGCGCCAGTAGGTGCAAGGCACTCTTACAGGTGATGGGTAAACAAGACAGGCAGTGCTCCTGTTCTCTTATTCGTCTAGGGAAGAATCAGGCAATTCACAAGTCCAGTAATAAGTAACCTATATAATATCAGATCATTATGGGTTCCACAAGGAGAATAAAAGACGTGCCATGATGGTGTAACTGCTAGGTGAGGTGGGGCAGTAGCCAAGCGGTAGCAAAACAAATGAGAGCTGAGTGACAAGAAGCCATCTGTAAAACGACTTTCTCCTACATTCATGAGCAAACCATTAGGAGCCTTTAATCTGGTGAGTGGCTTGGGATACTTTATGCCTGAAGGAGACCACTCTGTCCTCTGGGCAGTGGGCAGCGGGGGCATCTAACCTTGAGAACACTGGGTCAGCTCGATGTCATTGAGAGCCTTCCTTTTTTTCGCTGCCCCCCCCCCCGCCTTATTAAACATGATGCCCTTCTCCAGGGCCTGCTCTCTCCTGACCGTGTGTCTGAAGTACGGAAGATGAGGTCTTGCCCCCCGAACCTTGAGGAGAATGACACTTCCAGAGCGGTCCGTGGTGCTCATGGGGACGTTGTCCATGGACCAAGAGGCACTTGTAGGAACAGAACAAGAAAAGTGGACGGTTTATCATCAAGGAAGGTGGGTGTCAGGGTAGCATCCTCCCACCATATCTGCTCAATCTGCACACTGAGCAAATACCCGGAGAGGCTGGTTTATATGAAGAAGACTGTGGCATCCGGATTGGAGGCAGGCTTATTGAAAACCTTCGATATGCAGATGATACAATCTTGCTTGCCGAAAGTAAGGACTTGAAACCTGATGATGAAGATCAAGGATTACAGTCCAGGACGGTTTATGATTCAATGTAAAGAAGACCAAAGTTCTCACAAGTGAACCAATAGGCAACATCATGATAAATGGAGTAAAGGTTAAAGTTGTCAAGGATTTTTGTCTTGCTTGGCTCCACAGTCAATGCTTACAGAGGGAAGAGGGAAGGGGTCAAAAGACAAGTTGCATTAGTAGAATCTGATGCACAGGACCTCTTAGAGTATTGAAAAGCAAGGGGGTTACTTCGAGGACTGAGGTGCACCTGACCCAAGCCATGATCCTTTCAATGGCTTCGTGTGCATGTGAAAGTTGGACATTGAATAAGGAAGAGTGAAGAAGAACCGATGCGTTTGAATTATGGTGCTGGCAAAGAATGTTGAAAGTACCATGGGCTGCTAAAGGACAAAATGTCTTGGAAGAAGTATGGCCAGAGAGCTCCTTCGAGACAAGGATGGCAAGACTTCGCCTTACATGCTTCAGACATATTGTCAGGAGAGACCAGTTCCTGGAGAAGGACATCATGTTTAGTGAAGTGGAGGGGCAGAGATAAAAGAAGACTCTCACGAGATAGATTGACAGTGCATTCATCGATGGGCTCAGGCATAGGAACGATTGAGAGGATGGGCAGGGCTGTGCTTTGTTCTGTTGTGCATAGGGTTGCTATGGGCTGGAACCAACTCGATGGCACCTGACAACAACAGAGTAGAAGTCCGCTACCTGTATGACTATGATGCCGGAAGCTATGACACTGGTATGCCAGATATGGACAGGGTCATCCATGGTGGATAGTTTGCAGCAGAGCATCCAGATGAACATGAACTAAGAAGAAATAGCTAGCAATCTATTCTTAATAACTGGCCAATGAACACCTTATGGATCACAACAGGACATTCATTGTCTGATATATTCACTCACTGTCATCAAGTCAACACTGACTCAGAGTGACCCTGTAGGAGAGAGTAGAGTTTCCCCTGTGGGTTTCTGAGACTGTAACTCTTTATGGGAGTAAAGAGCTGCAGAGAGCTGGTGTATTCGAACTCCTGACCTTGCAGTTAGCAGCCCAACATGTAACCCACTATTCCACCAGCACTCCTTGCCTGATATAATTCTGGGAAATGAGCCCTTTCGATCAGAAGACACTAAAAATAAACCTTGGATAGAGGGGCTTCCTCAAAGTAGAGCATGAACACTAATACAAGACAGGGCAACAGTCTGCTCTGCTGTGTGTGATGCAGCCCTGAGTTCAACAAAAAATAACAACAGAGTCTGGACAGAGAGACCATTCTGTAGGCTGTTGCAGGGACTAATGGGGCCTGAACTATGAGTGAGATACTGCACTAAGGTCCCTTGCTCCCAAAGAACCCTCAGTCCAGTATAATCACAGACACCCAAAGAAATAGTTTCAATAGAACAAGGTAGGCAAATGGAAAATAAGGTAGGTGATAAGAATAAGACACATACCCTGGAAGCCCAAGAGAGGTGTTTTTGTCTCTCTTCTTGTCTGTAGAAGAGGGAGGGAGAGTTAGCAAAGTTCTGTCAGATTAATGCCTGAGTTGAGTTTTGAAAGAGCAAGAGTTAAGCTTCTGCTTGTCCAGAACTGTGTTAGATGGTAAAAGAAATCAGAGGAGCAAGGGAAACCCGAATCCTTGAGTTGCAGGTTTTTATCACCTAACTTGCTTATTTGTTTATTTTAGACATGGAAAACCTTTTATGTTGGCCACATCAACTGGCCAGTCCTAGCTATTCGCCTGCATCAGGCCTGTCTCTTTGTCATCCCATTGAATCCAGCTGCACCTGATTTCAAAGCCCTGATATGTAGTGCTATGGACTGAATTGCATCCCCCCAAAAGGTATGCTGAAGTCCTAACCCCTCAACCAGTCAGGATGACCCTGTTAAGAAAGAGGGGTTCTCTTTTGTGACATTGATTAGATCATGCCATCACCGTATGGGTCCTAAACATAATCCCTTTTTGATGAGAGTCTTATAAAAATGAAAACAAGACATGTGGGGAGAACTGCCTTGTAACACCAGAGGCAGGGGCATCTAGAATCGCAAAGGAAGCCTGAAAATTGCCAACAGCCACTAGGAAGTAGTCTCGTAGAGGGGAGAGCATGACTGAGCTGTGACATGGGTGTGTAGCCTGCAGAACTATGGGGAATAAATTTCTCTTCTTTCAAGCCACCCAGTCGGTGGCATTGTGTTAAGGCAGCCCCAGAAAACTAAGACACCCTAGTTTTTCCTCGACCTCCCATGTGGTGTGCCAGTAGGCTGCATGAAATGTCTTTCTGAAGAGCAAGACATTCAGCACCATGCTCAGGAAAGTGGCATTGAAATCCTTTATCATCCCTTTGCCTAGAGAGTGCTAAACCCAATGACAGCTACAGCCTGGTATAAGATCTAAAAGCCCTCAACTCTACTGTCTTGTCCATTCATTCCATTGTCTGAGGCCCTAACAAAATGATTTCAAAAAATGAAGGACACCATCCATTCAAACTTTTCTCAAATGTTCTACAACTTACTGGATACCTTCAACTTTAGCTTTACTATCCATCCTCTGGTACAACCAGACTTGCTACGGCAAAACTGCTTTCTCTAACCTTCTTAAAGACTTATTATTTGCACAAGTTTATCTTTCCACAAACCGTTCACAACGTACTGCATCCCCTCACGTTTCTCTCAAATCCTGGCACGGCCAGATAGTCTACTTCCAAGTCAAAGCTGCTTCCCTTTTCCCTCTTTAAAGACAAACAAACGGTCATCTGGCTGAGAAGCAACAAAGCCCACATGGAAGAAGCACACCAGCCTGTGTGATCACGAGGTGTCGAAGGGATCAGGTATCAGGCATCAAAGAACAAAAAATCAAATCATTGTGAATGAAGGGGAGAGCAGAATGGAGACCCAAAGCCCATCTGTAGGCAACTGGACATCCCATACAGAAGGGTCACAGGGAAGAGACGAGCATTAAAAAACTAATTTGAAATCTTGGGCCTCGTGGCTGCTACCACATCTGGGACTTCTTACTTTAATATATATAATTATGTGCTTAGGACCCTGTTTGCTTTGCTGTTTTTAAAATGTTTGCAGCCCTGTCTTTACCAATCAGAGCTGCCTGGAGCGGCATGTGGCTGGATTCCAACCCCGGAAGCACCCGCAGCAGCCTGCCGAGATAGGACAGTTCTTGGTTGCGCTTCACCCACGTCCAGCAGGGAGAAGTTACTGAAGAAAAAAGATCTTCATCCATATTCCATATTCTTAAAAGGCAGGTATAAACGATCACGCAGTCACACTATGGTTATCAGCCCTAGCTAGCATCTCTAATCCCTTCTCTGTCACCAGCAAGCATAACGTGACCCCTCACCTTCTCAAGATGTCCCACGGAAACCTCTCCTGCTCCTTCACTCTTCCGCTGGGGCCACGGCCAATCGGGGGAAGCGCAGGCTCCTTGTAGACATAATGATTTACTTCTGTCCCCAAAGCTTAGTAAAGCGGCATTCCTTTGCTGCCTTTCTCTCTGACTTTTCCACCTTCTCTTGAGGCCGTACATCCGTCTTTTTGTTCCCATCTCTAGCTACCCCCTTCTTTCAACTATTCTCTTTTATCCTGTCTCCCAACCTGCCCTCATCCTGCCGCCTTTACTCTCACTCCCATCTAAACAACCAGGCAGGTCATTTGTTTAATAAAAACTGTTCATTAAAACCTGTGTTCTGACTTTACTTTTTTATTCCCATTCTAAGAGCAACATATATTTTTTATGTACACAATGTATATACAAAGTGGTTTTAAACCATATACAAGACAAAAATTACTTTTCTAAGTGGTTTAGATGTTTAAAGCAGACCAGTATTTGACAAGTCACCAAGGTCACTTAGGCCATGTCTTTTTCTAGAGGCCTTTAGATAGGTGAAGGTAGTCATTCTGCAGACTGGGGCCCTCAATAAATCACTTGCGTCTGTTGTCACTGCTGCTATAGCAACCAAGAAATATCCTGGATGCTTCCTCCCCCCAGGTACCATGACCCGAATTCTACCTTGCAGGACTGGATAGGGCAGAGGTTGTACACTGGTGCATATGGGAACTGGAGGCTCAGGCAATCCAGGGTGGATGATACCTTCAGGACCAGGGGTGAGAGTGGTGATACCGGGAGAGTGGAGGGAGGATGGGATGGAAAGGGGGAACCGATTACAAGGATCTACATGTGACCTCCTCCCTGGGGGGCGGACAACGGAAAAGGTGGTGAAGGGAGATGCCGGATAGGGCAAGATATGACAAAATAATAATCTATAAAGTATCAAGGGCTCATGAGGGAGGGGGGAGCAGGGAGGGAGGGGGAAAAAAAGAGGACCTGATGCAAAGGGCTTAAGTGGAGAGCAAATGCTTTGAAAATGATGAGGGCAAAGAATGTACGGATGTGCTTTATACAATTGATGTATGTATATGTATGGATTGTGATAAGAGTTGTATGAGCCCCTAATAAAATGTAAAAAAAAAAGAAAAGAAAGAAAAACAAACTCACTGCCACGGAGTCAGGCCTGACTCAGTCACCCTACAGGACACAAGAGAAAGGCCCCTGTGGGTTTCTGAGACCATCAAGCTTCACGGGAGGAGAAAGTCCGATCTTTCTCCATCAGGAGTTCCCAACTACCTATCTCGTAGTTAGAAAGCCATTAGGCTACTAGATATAGGTAATACAAAATACACATTTTTAAAATAGGCATTTCAAAGGCTTCAAATAGAAGAAAAATCAATAATGGTTTTTGTATGGTTGAAACAATACTTTACCAATTTTAGGTAAGAAAATGCTATTAAAGTTACCTTGATTTTCTTCCATTTCCATTTGTTAAGACAGCTAATCGTAACTTTAAAACTACATACTTAAATAAGCTTTGTATTCTATTGATCTGTACACTCCTGATCTGGTGGACCCATCGTGTAATTTCTCCTAACTTCATTCTTGTCTGCCTCCTAGATGCGGGGGTGGTTTTTTCTTCTTTTTTAATCTTTTTATTGGGGCTCATACAGCTCTTATCACAGTCTGTACATACATCAATTGAGCAAAGCACCCTTATACATTCGTTGCACTCGTCATTCTCAAAATTAGTCTTCCGCTTGGGTTCCTGGAATCAGCTTGGTTTCCTTTTGTTTTTAACGTTCATTGAATCATCTCGCTTCCCTTCCTAACGCTCCCTGCAGCTCCCTAGCTCATCTCTCCCCCGTGGTCTCTATTGCTAGTTGCTGTCCAGTCCACTCGGACTCAAGGAGACTCATGAGTAGAGCCTTGCTCCATCTGGCTTAGAGCTGAATTTCAGAAGTGGATCTCCATGTTTTCCTCCAAGGCACATCGGGTCAAGTTCAGACCTTTGGCGTAGCTGCCAAGCGCTTGCCAGTTGGCACTTCTAACAGTCTCTAGATCCCTGCTCACCCGCTCCCTGTCACCTTTACATCCTGTCTCCCCCCTCTCCCTGCTTCAGTCGCTCCGTCCTACACATGTTGACTTTGTTCCTGTTCTCTAAGCAGGTTGACCAAGTGCTCAGTTCAGGTGCTTAGTTTCCACCTGCCAGGAATTCTTGGTCTCCAGGTCTGTGCACACGGTCCTCCATCATCTGTTTCTGCCTTCAATTCGCACCTTGAGCATCCAGCCTGAACCAGCAATTCCATCCAAGCCCCAGCTCCTGACTGTACTTTCCTTCCTGTTGGCGATCATCACTCTCCAGTGTCTTCTCTGAGGAGTCTTCCTTTGATGGCGTCTCTTTATTTTCTAATAGAAATGCAGACACTGTGCTGCCAAGTCAACTGTGACTCACAGTCATCCTGGGGGACACAGTGGACCTGTTCCATGGGCTTCCCAAGGCTGTCGTCTGCACAGAAGCAGACGGCCACCTCTCTCTCCGTGGAGGAGCTGTTCAGGTCACACCACTAACTTTCAGGCTGCAGTCAAGCACGTAACCAACACGTCTTTCACATGGAATTCAATAGAACAGATTTTCTTTCTGTAATTCATTTCCTCATGTGGAGAGTGGAGAGAGGCAATAGGTAGGCCTGATTAGAATGCTATTAAATGCAAAGTTCCAGACAATGCAGCTATGAAGTAGTGGCATAGAGGCTATGACCCAAACCCAAAGTTAGCAGCTCCAAACCACCAGGAGCTCCTGAGCCCAGGAGCCAGGCTGGTTCCCTACTGCCATCAAGAGTCAAAGTCTGGAAAACATTGAGAGAAAGGGGACATGGAGGTCTCAAAGAAAACAATTACATCTTGGTTTCTACTCAAAGGAGGAGGCACAAGCGCCTAACAGGAAAAATTGCTAAGTAATACTTACTGTTCAGGCCACGAGAGACCTAGATTTAGGTTCCTGATTGGACACTTTTGACCTAGTTTCAATGTAGCTCTTGGTGATCCATGCACTATAAACTTCTTGGAATTTATTTCTGTTCTTTCAAGGTACACAAAATCCTTCATAAGCGACACCAGGCAAACCCAATGTGGATACCCCACTATGTGAACTGGGCTTTACCTCAAACTCCCCTGTACCTATTGGTCTTCAGGCTGAAACTCCCCAGTGTGAGAAGAAGCAGACCACTACTAGCCTACGCACATAGAACTGGCAAACACTGGACTTTGGTTCAAGCTCTTGCCTTGAGGGTGCCCAGTGAATGGTGGTCCTGAACCACCACATACTTACAACTTGAAGGCCCTCCTTCCTTCAGATGACTTTTATTAATCTCGTAGGTATAACTTTGTTGTTGTAAATAAATAATCCCTTTCACTAACACCCATTGTTTGTATGATTAGTGTCTTGTCATGGAAGAGTTTAATCTCTCTGTACATTTCAATAATTCATGTATTGTGGTTCATAACTGGCCTACACTCAAAATTTCCTCTTCCCAACAGTGTTTTAAGTTCCATACCAATGTGCTGCTAGCTTCAAGGTCAGTAGTTCAAAACTAGCCAGCTCTGCAGGGAAAGGATGAAGCTTTTTATTCCACTGAAGATTTGTTGGCTCAGAGACACACAGGGGTATTTGTACCTGCTCTGGAGGGTCACGATAAATCAACACTGACTTGACGGAAAAGGAAGTGATGCCAGAGGGCAATGATTAATAACGTTCTTTACTATAAAAGATCGATGTTGTTTCTGAGATGAACCAGGGATATATATGAGCCATAGGCACATGAATGGATTGGGGACTTGCACTTAATTCTAGCCCCAGTGATAGAACAATTGTTTCTTATGACCCAGCCCTGCTTGATGGTCTTCCTCATGAAGAGGTCACTGACGGTATGAGTGCTACAGCGAACTGTGGGGAAGGAACTAGGTGGAGCCTGGCTATCTCAAAGAATAGCATCCGGAGCCTTGAAGGCTTCTTTTCAAACGAGCAGCCATCGAAGAGAGGCCTCAACTAAGTCCACATGGAAGACGCACCCATTCTGAGTGATCCAAGGACTGTAAATAATATAATCCAAACCCAAAGGTTTTTTAATTCTGGAAATTAGAATTTCTCTAGGCTCAGCTTGTGTGCTTAAATTATGAACGCGTGGTTTGTAGAAGGCTGTGGATGACAGGGAAGCCTAAATGCAGGATCCACACATGGATTCAGCCTCAGCTGAACCCTCGCTGCTCCCAGCTGAGGGATGCGAAGAGCCCTCTCACCACACACAGAGCATTGCACAGTGGATTAGGGGAGAGAGACACGGTTAGGTCAAAATGTTATATATTATCATTTGATCTCCGTGTTGACCTATTTTAAAGCTGTTTGTTTGTTTGTTTTAAGGTGAAGGATAGATACACATGCTTTAAGTCCATGTGGAATCCCCACTGACCTTGGACCAGGGATGGGAATAGGCTTGCTAACATGTATAATGCACTGGAAAGCATAATATTGCATATGCAGTTAGGGTAAAATTTCACCCCATTATCATTTGATTTTCCTTATGATTTATTTTAATTTCAATTTTTTTGTTTTTCTTTTAGATTGAGGTTTTATCTGCTTCATCTTGTTATTTTTGTTAGTTTTTCTGTTGTTTGTTTGTATGTGAAATCCAGAATAGGTAAATCTACAGAGACCATAAATGGATTAATGTTCACTTGGGGGTCAGGCAGGGAAGTTTGGGGGAAAACTGAGAGCTGTAACAATAAGTAGTACACTACAGAAGAAAATGTTCTAAAATTGATTGTGGTCATGATGGTGCGATTCTTTTTGATATGATTGAACTATTGAATGTATGATTTATTAATTATATGCCAATAATACTGTAGGGGTAAGAAAGAGAGAAGGGACTCCATGAGTGCCATCATTTTGTCTCTAGAAGGAGCTAGCTATCACGGGTGTGCAGTGACTAGTTATTGAATAGATGAATGAATGGACACATAGTGACATTTACACAAACACACATTTTAAAATCATTTTTGGAAGCTCATAAAATTCTTATCACTATCCATACTTACATCCATTGGACCAAGAACCTTTGTACATTCGTTGTCCTCATCAATCTAAAAAAATTTGCTTTCTACTTGAGCCCTTGGTATCAACTCCTCAGTTTCCCTTCCCCCCCCCATGAACCCTTGACAATTTATAAATTATAATCCTTTTGTCATATCTTACAGTGTCTCACGTCTCCCTTCACCCACTTTTCTCTTGTTCATCCCATATGGAAGAGGTTATATGTAGATCCTTGTAATTAGTTCCCCCTTTCTCCCTCACCTTCCTTCTACCCTCCCATCACTCTCATCACTGGATTGCCTGTGTTTCCAGTTCCTATCTGTACCAGTATACATCCTCTGATCTACCTGGATTTGTAATGTGGAATTGGGAACATGATAGTGGTGGGCAGGAAGCATTTAAAAACTAGAGGAAAGTTGTATGTTTCATTTGCTCGGTGCACCCTGACTGGCTCTTTTCCCCGTGACCCTTCTGCTGTCCAGTTGCCTACAACTGGGCTTTGGGTCCCCACTCCACTCTGTCCCTCATTCACAATGATATGATTTTTTTCTTTGATACCTGATATCTGATCCCTTCAAAACCACATGATCACACAGGCTGGTGTGCTTCTTCCATATGGGCTTTGTTGCTTCTCAGCTAGATGACTGCTTGTTTACCTTCAAGCCGTTAAAACCCCATACTATATTTTTTGATAGCCGGGAACCATCAGCTTTATTGTCCATATTTGCTTATGCACCGAGTTGTCTTCAGCAACTGTTTGGAGAAGAGGATCATCATGGAATGACAGTTTAGTAGAACAAAGTGTTTTTGCATTGAGGGAGTATTTGAGTGGAGGCCCATTGTCCTTCTGCGACCTTAATACTAAATGTATGAATGTTGGTACATGGATGTATTTCCCTGTATCATATATAAATATATTTACATATATACATGCCTGAATTTAGACCTCTCTAACAGCCCTTTGCATCCTAGTTCTTTCATCTATTTCCTTTGACATTCCTCTTGCCCCACTATCATGCTCAGCCTTCATTTGGGTTTCAGCAATTCCTCTCAGTTACACTGCCCTTGATCAAGCCCTGCCAGGCCTCCTACACCCTGCTCGCCATCCATTTGGATCACTTGTTCCCTTGTCCCTGCTTTGTTAACACCACTTTTCTCCCACCTCCCCTTCTCCCATGTTCCCTAGGAACTGTCTATTCCAGTGTTTTCTCCTCCAGATTGTGTATCCAGCCTATCTTATCTGCATAGACCTACAGAGATAATAATATGCATAAGAACAAGACAGAGCAAAACAAAGCAACAACAAAAAACCAAAACAACAACAACAAACGAATGACAAAAAAAGAAAAGCCTGCCAATAGTTCAAGATCTCTTTGTTGACCATTAGGAGTGTTTCCCAATTCAGTCTGCTGGGGTGCCACGCCCTGGCCCCAAAGTCTAATTTTGGTATTCCCTCAGGACTTCTTGCTCTGCTCCCCTGTGGTTGTTGCACTCCCTTAGTGTTTTGCCTCGGTGTGGTGGGGTGAGATTGGGTGCAATTCCCACACTGTGTCTCCAGTGTTGTCCGCTGTAGGGTTATGGGTCTGTGAGGGATGTAGTGCCTCATAGTGGGGCCTAAACACATATTTTTTGAACAACAACCAAATGTGGGATTAAATGAGAACTTTAGAGGAATGAGGTATGATCAAGTTTGAGCATCATGGGCACGAAGACATGAAATAATGCAGACACTGCTAGCAACATGTCAAGAGTATATTTATTGTATCTGATTTTCTTCTCACAAGGATGGACTGTGGTGAATGGGTGTGAGGCTATCATCCAACATTGATGGAAAAGAACCCCAGGGAGAGCTTTCTACTATTTCTGGGTCTCGTTCTTGGAATATCTCAAAGCCAGCATCCTGAACGTAAGTTCCAGGAAGTCATCAAAATCAACCAATGATGTTTCATCAGTATCCAGAACTCTGAACAGTTTCTTGAGGGATGGTTGATCTTTAGTGTTCTAGGAGAAAGGGATAACAGAGACTGTGCACTCATAAAATCCAAACAAGGCCCAGGCCTCTTCTCTAGAGACTCCTTACCCCTCAAAGTTCATCCTGGGGGTTCAGGGAGGCTTAGGAACTTAACTCATTATCCAGACTCTGGGAGTTAAGCTCATGTGACAGACAGAGGAGGGAGAGAGGACACTGGGGAACCGCCCTGGACTCCTCAAAGGGTCCACCTGGAAGGTACCCCAGAGCTCCTAGCACCCACATCCTCCCAGCCGTGAGGAAACCGATCCCAGAGAGGAGTGTGTACAGCCGAAGGTGACAGGTGAGCTATAAAGAAAGGGAAGGGGAGAAACTTCTTCAAAGCTGGTGGATAGCCCTGTATGTGGGGCTGCCCCTCTTAGTAGGGCTCTAAGTGGGGCTGCCCCTCACCCTCTCCTTGTGCTAACACCGTCCTCCTGGCCTTGACAAGATCCCATGGAGCAGCTTCAGATGTGAGGCCCCACATACCTTGAGGGTGTTGGGAAGTTCATTTGTTATCAATTGCTTCACTTTGCCTTTTGTGAGCTTATCAGGGTTCCCAGACTCCCCTGAGTACTGTTGGAAGATGCTCCTGATCCCCTCCAAGTGCTCTTCAAGCTTGGTCATGTTGCCAAACTCCAGCTAACCTGTGAGGAGAAACAAGAAGTTTAGCCCCGCCTTCCAAACACCCTCATTGCATCCTTGCTTTCTCCATCAGGGATTTAGAGGTCAACAAGCCTTCCCCAGATCTGTACTGACATTCCTTGGCTGTGTTTGATCTGTGCTTCTGGGCAGATTTTTTCCTCTGTAGATAGAATGGGGAGGAGAAGTAAAATCTAAAAGATTCCCTCTGGTTGTCCTACAATGTTCCTTCCATCCCACCCCATCCATGAAGGAGAATCATCCATCCTTAGGGTATTAGTCACTCAAGCTAAACTGGGAAGAGTCCTGTGGCCCATAAGGCTCTTCACATTCCCAGATGAGAGTCTCTGGTCCTCCACCCAGACAGACTGACACTATCACACATCACCTTAGTGCATAGCCAGCGAGTTGATTCCAACTCATGGAGACCCTACAGGACAAAGGAAAAGCACTCTCTCTGTTTCTTATGAGGGCAGACAGATTTTCCTTGCAAAGAGCAGCTGTTGGACTTGAACTTCTGATGTTGAGGTTGGCAGTCTGATATGTAACCCATTTTGCCACACTCCAATTAAATACAAAATCACCAATCTCACTACCATCAAATCAATTCAGGTTTTTAGAGACCCTACCTTACCTTGACTCCTGATGCTGGTCTAACTCCACAGCAAAAGCTACTCCACTTGGGACAAAATACAGGCAACTCAGCTGTGCTAAGGGCAAAAGTGGGTTGTAGCTTCCCAAAATCTGAAAAATAATCACTATTTTACAGACCAAACCAAGTGCAGGGTGTTTACCTCTCAGTGTAAGGGAAGCACAGACCCGGAAGCAAAGAGACGCACTGGTAAAAGGAAGTGGGTCAGGGAGGTTTATATAAGATGCTCTTCACTATGGGTGAGGAAATCCCCTCTGGGTCATCTTGAAGCAACTTTTGGACATGCTCTGTTGCTCAAGAGAAACGTGTAATCTGTGGCTTTGACTGAAATATCAGCACCTCCGATTGATTATACCTTCCTCAGATTGCCCCAACGTTGCTCAAACTGCATCAAAATTCCTACCCTTGCCCACATACACCACACCCTGAAATTCCTTAACTTGGAATAAGCCTGCCTGGAAAAGGAAGGAGAAAAAGAGACATTTGCCAATCATCTATCACAACAAAAATGACCATGACAATAAACATGAACATGTAACCCTGAAAGAGAAAAGGAATGCTTGGTTAGAAACTAAGGAACTCTGAATAAACCATGGACTTTCTTAATGATAATACTTTAAAATTGATTCATTAGTTCTGACAAATACACACTGTAGTCAGACCTGGAGAACTTCTCCCTTAAAGAATGCAGCCAAGTAACCTACAGGTCAGCTTTAGAATAATTTGGGATCACTGACCAACAGCACCAGCAATGTAAGATGTAAGGTCATAAAGCATTAATAAATTCATTAATAAATTCAAAACCATTGAAATCATACAAATCATTTTTTGTGATCATAATGCTGCAAAGTTAGAAATCAACCATACAATTATTATTCCTTGAAACAAATGAGAAGGAAATGTAACATATTGAGGCCTTTGGGACACAGGAAAAACACCATGCAGAGAGCCGTTTATGGCAATATCTTCTCACATCAAGAAGGCAAAAAGAAATGAAAGAAACACCTTAATAGATCAACAACAACTGGAACAAAGTGCAGCAAAAAAAATGCTTTCAGATACCAGTAGACAAGAAATAATAAAGATTAGGGAAGAAGTAAATGAATAAAAAAATTTTAATATTGGAAAAATCAATAAGAAGTTAGTTCTTTGAAAAGATTAACAAAATGGATAAACTATTGGAAAACCTGAGAAAGAGGGGTAAATTCTATGAATAAGTAAACATTATTATTATTACAACATAGCCAAATGAGATATAAAAATATGGTAGCACAGTATTATGCAGAATTCTTTTCCAACAAATTTGAAAATCTAAAAGATATGGATTAATTTCTAGAAATCTAGTAATACAAAACTCCCAACCAACATCAAAAAGTTCAAGTCCAGATGGTTTCCCTGGGGAATTCTAGCAAACATTAAGCAAAGACTTAATACCAAATTTATCTAAATTACTCCGCAGTGTGCAACAAGACAATGGACTACCAAACTCATTTTATGAAGCAACCATCATTCTGACACCTAAATGAAGCATAAGAAAAACCCACAAAAATGCAAAGATGGTTTAATAGTAGAAAAGCAGTCAATGTAATTCATCACATAAGTAAAATAATGGAGAAGAACAATATGATTATATCACATAGTGCCGAAAAAGCATTTGAAAATGTCCAACACTCATTCTTGATTAGAAAAAAATTAACTCAGCAAAACAGGTATAGAAGGAAATTTTCTCAATATAATGAGCCCCATATAAGTGAAACCAATAGTCTGCATCTCACTGAGGGAGAGAAATTGAACTCATTTCGTCTTAGCACGGGAACTAGACCACGTTGCCTTTTATCATCACTTTTATTCAATATAGCAATGGAAGTTTTAGCTACAACTGTAAGGCATAAAAACTAAATTAAAGTTATCCACATAGGCACAGCGGAAATAGATATCTCTTTATTTGCAGGTAATATAAGCCTACGTAGAAAAACTCAAAAATTCTAGTAAGAATTGCTCGAACTATGGCTTAAAAAAATCGGCAGAGTAACAGACTACAAGATCCACATGTAGAAGTCAGTTAGATTCTTATATATTAAGGATGATGACATCAAAAAATATATCAAAACACAATAACATTTATAATAACTACATAAAAGATAAAATGTTTAGCAATAAATCTACCAGAGAAACATTTATACAAAGAAAACTACAAAATACTCCTTCAAGAAGCCAAACAAAAATCCCTTACACAAATGGCACAAGTTAGCATGTTCTGGATAGAACTGTGAAAATGTCAACATTACATAAATTACTTTACAAATTCAATGCAATTCCAATGCAAATCCCACCACAATTTTTCAAAGAAATGGAAGAACTAACCTCCAACTTTATACTGAAGGGAATGAAACCTAGTTTAAATAAAACACTATTAAAGCAACAAAAACAAAGTAGGAGGCCTTTCACTCCTGGACCTTACCACGTACTCATAGCCCCAATAATGAGGCCAGCCTGGCGTTGGAATAACTATAGAGATGAAGACCAATGGATCAGAACTGAGAACCCAGAAATACAACCAAATACCTATAGACACCTAGTGTTTTTAAAGTTTATTTATTTACCTATTTTTAAATCATTTTAATAGAGGCTTATACAACTCTTTTCACAATCCATACATACATCCATTGTGTCAAGCACATTTGTACATTCGTTGCCCTCATCATTCTCAAAACATTTGCTCTCCACTTAAGCCCTTGATATCAGCTCCTCATGTTTTCCCTACCTCCCACCCCCTAACATGAACCCTTCATAATTTATAGATTATTATTTTGTCATGTCTTACACTGTCCAACATCTCCCTTCACCCACTTTTCTGTTGTCCATCCACCAAGGAGGGGGTAATATATAGATCCTTGTAACCGGTTCCCATTCCTATCCCACCTCCCTCCACCCTTCCAGTATCACCACTCTCACCATTGGTCCTGAAGGGATCATCTGTCCTGGATTCCCTGTGTTTCCAGTTCCTGTCTGTACCAGTGCAGTTCCTCTGGTCTAGCAGGATTTGCAAGGTAGAACTGGGATCAAGCTAGTGGGAGGGGTGGGGGAAGGAAGCATTTAAGAATTAGAAGAAAATTGTATGTTTCATCGTTGTTACACTGCACCATGAGTAGCCCAGGTCCTCACTGTGATGCTTCTGTAAGGGGATGTCCAATTGCCTACAGTTGGGCTTTGGGTCCCCGTTTCACACTGCCCATCATTCTCAATGATATGATTTTTTGTTCTTAATGCCTGATACCTGATCCCTTCGACACTTCGTGATCTCACAGCCTGGTGTGCATCTTTAATATGGGCTTTGTTTCTCCTGAGCTAGATGGCTGCTTGTTTACCTTCACACCTTAAAAACCCCAGACACTACATTGTTGATAGGGGCCACAATCAGCTTTTTCACCACATTTGCTTATACACCCGCTTTGTCTTCAGCAATCATGTTGGGAAAGTGAGCATCATAGAATGCCAATTTAATAGAACAAAGTGTTCTTGCACTAAGGGGATAATTGAGTGGAGGTCCAATGTCCATCTGCTACCTTAATACTAAACCTAGAAATATATGCACACAGATCTATTTCTGCATCATCATATATATTTATATTTGTACATGCCTGTATTTAGACATCTATAAATGCCCTTTGTTTCCTACTTCTTTCCATTATTTCCTCTTACTTTCCTCTTGTCCCACTATCATGCTCAGTCTTCATTTGAGTTTCAGTAAATCCTCTTGATTACATTATCCTTGATTAAGTAATACCAGGCCTCTTACACCCTCCTGGCCACTGATTGTGGATCACTTGTTCCCTTCTCCCTGCGTTTGTTAACACTACTCCTTTCCCACGCATCTCTCTCTCCCATGTCCCCCCAAAACCATCAGTCCCATTGTTTTCTCCTCCAGATTGTTTATCCAACCTATCTTATCTAGATAGACCTGCAGAGAGAATAATGCACACAAAAAACAAGACAGAGTAAAACAAAGCAATGAACAAAAGTACAACAACAATAACCCAATGACAAAGGAAAGAAAAACCTGAAAATAGTTCAAGGTGTGTTTATTGACCTTCAGGAGTGTTTTTGCAGTCCAGTCTGATGGAGTGCCACGCCCTGGCCCCAAAGTCTATTTTTGGAACTCCCTCGGGACTTCATTGCTCTGTTGCCTTTGCTATTCTGTTACCTGCCTTTAGTGTTTTGCCTTGCTGTGGTAGGGTGAGATAGTGCACAATTCCCACACTGAAGACACCTAAATTTTGATAAATAATTAAAGCACATTAAATGTGAGAGATAGCTTTTCAACAAGTGGTGTTGGAAAAATTGGATCGCCACCTGCAAAAGGATGAAACATGTCCCATTCCTCACACCAGGTACCAAAAGAAAGTCAAGATGCATCAGAGACCGAAATACTATCACACAATTATTAAGACCATCCATTAAAAGCAGGGGCAAACTGAAGGACACTACACAAAGCATAAACACATTACTGACCATAATGAAAACTGTCTATGCTACAGAAGACAAAATAAAGCGCTGGAAACTACTGAAAATACAATATTTATGCGCATCAAAAGATTTCAGCAAAGGCGTCAATAGAGAACCCATACACTGGGGGAAAATATTCAATAAGAATACATCTGATAAAGGACTGATCTCCAACATCTATAGAAAATGACAACATCTCAACAAGAAAAATACAAATAATGCAATCCAAAAAATGAGCACAAGACATGAAGAGACAATTTAGCAAGACGACATACAGGTAGCCAACAAGCACATGAAGAAATGTCATGAGCATTAGCAATAAGAGAAATCCAAATTAAGACAAAATTGAGATATCACCTCATATGGACACTTTTGGAAAATTTCAACAAACCAGAAAATAACAAATGCTGGAGAAGGTGTGGAGAGATAGAAATGCTTTTATATTGCTGGTGGGACTGCAGAATTGTACAACCACTATGGAAATCAATATGGCACATTCTTAAACAAATGCAAATACAAGGGCCTTATGCTCGATCTTGCAACCTGTCTTCTGGGTATATATCCCAAAGAAATCAAGAATACAGTGCAAACTGACATAAGCGCACCTGTTTATTACAGCTCTTCCCACAACAGGAAAAACATGGAACAACCAAAACCCTCGACTGTACAGAAATGGATGAACAAGCTCTGGTATGTTCCTAGGATGGAATTTTCTACAATAATAAAAACAATGACAACTCTCTCAAAAACCACAAGACATGCACAAATAAGGACAACATGATGCTTATCAAACTCAGTCATTCCTACAAAGGTATATATTTAATATCACCATTGTTATAAAGAAAAACAAAGGGGAAGAAATGTGGTTTGTACACCAATAGACGACAAGGCTTTGATGGCTAAGGGAAGGCCAATGACCAGGGCAGGAACAGGGAAAAGAAGGGATGAGAGAGGTGATGAGGTAAGAAACATCAATAAGGTAAGAGAAGCTCTGTGTGTGTGTGTGTGTGTGTGTGTGTGTGACACACAGAGAGACCTGTATGCACTATGTTCTCAATTATGTTCATCTAAAGCTGTTTTTAAATTAAATAAAAATTCTTTCAAATTGAAGCAGTATTTGGTACTCACACCATGCCAGACCCAGTTTTATACATATCCTCACATAGTGTTCAAAACATCCCTGTCAGCCTCTTGAGTGCTACTAAAATGATTATTCTATAAATGAAGAAAATGAGTTTCAATAGGTCCATAAGGTCAAACCCAAATGCATCTGCCTTCAAAAGCTAGGCTGTTTTTGTTGTAACCTTTTCCCTGAAAAAGAAAATTTTAATATATAAAACCATACCTGCTTGTGGAGTTGCCATGAGGACCAACTGAGAGGAAGTAGGAGAAAGAGCCTGACATCAGTAAAGATGGAGTAAGAGACTACCGTGGAGCTTACAGTGAGCAATATGGCCAGGTGAGCCAGATGGCAGCTCAGAATTCACTTATCGTCAAAAAGTTAGCCTGGTACTGAATAGAGCATGCATATTAGTCCCTTGCTTTTACCATCTCTATTCAACTATCTCTGAAAGGGAAATGAACCCCCAGGTAGGCAAGAAAAGAGGGAGAAGTCCCCATAAAATAGTCTGAGGAAAAATGAAAGAATCTGAAAACACAGATTGCTGCAGCTGAAGATGTTTCACCTTCTGAGGAGTCACAAGATGAGAAAGAGGGATCCCAGTTTGCTCATCTTATCTTGGTTGAAGCCTCTTGCTGGGCAGGCATTGAAGAAGCAGCAATGAATTAGACTCAGTCCAGGAGCCTAAGAGGGTACATGGGATCAGACCACAACAGGTGATGCTGATAGAGAGTGGGACACCCAATTGACTCAATAAAAAATGGGCACATTGTTTTAGAAGAAATGTATTCTTTTTAATGAAAATGTCCCTGTAGTTAGTTATGCCAACAGAAACATTGTTTTAACAAAAACATTTTCATTTCATGAAAATGACAGTTTCTTAAGTAATGGCATCTCATGCATCAGCAACGAGAACTTTCCATGATCTATCCTGAAATACAATGCTATCCATGATAGGATAATACCTAGCAATGCAAAGAGATCCAGTCGATACAATTGTTATTCAAATTCATGCACTAGTCAATGAAGCTAATAATAAAGAAATTGAAGAATTTTACACCGAATTTTTTAAATATGCAATGAAGACGCATTGGTTATTATTGGCAATTGGAATGCACAATTTGGAACAAAAGGGAAGAAACAGTCATTGAAGGATACGTCCTTGGTGAAGAAACACCAAGTTGGACAGTACAGGAAATGTGCATGGTGTACCACTCTTCCAGAGAAAACGCCCTGTTTTAGCCACACAAATGGCAAATCTACACCTGCATTTCTCCAAATGGAATCCACAGACATCAAATAACTACCTCCAGGGGAAGAGACAGTGGAGAAGGTCAAGATCAGCATCTGAAACCAGGAAAGGAGTTCACTGTGGAACAAACCATCAGTTGCTCATATGTAAGTTCAGATTGAAGCTGAAGAAAAACAAAGCAAGTCCAAAAGAGCCAAAATATAACCTGAGAGATGCCCCCTCAGTTTCTAGAACGACTTAAGAACAATGAGATACATTCAACACTAATGAACCTAATTTGTGCTGTGGGAGGACATGAAGAACCTGAAATAAGAAAAAATCAAAAAATCATTAAAAAGATAGGTAAGAAATAAAAGATGCAAGTGGATGTCAGAAAAGACTCTCAGACTTGCTCTGAATGGCACTGTGAATGGTAAATGGAAGAAATGATGAAATCAAATTGCAAAATAAAACACTTCAAAGGACAGCTTGAGAAAACAAAGTAAAATATCATAGTAAATGTGCAAAATCATAGATAGAAAAAGCAAAAAGGAAGAACCCACTCAACATATCTTAAACTGAAAGAACTCAAGAAAAGTCAAGCCTTGAGTTACAGTACTGAAAGATTCAATGGAAAACATCGAATGATGCAAGAAGCATCCAGAAAATATGGACAAAATACGCAGTCACTGTGCCAAAAATGAACTTTAAATAGTTTAAATAATCAGCATTCATCCATTTCTAGAGGTAGCCTATGAACAAGAACAAATGATACTGAAGGAAGACATTCAAGCTGGATTAAAATCATTAGCCAAACACAAGGCTCCAGGAATTGGTGGAATACCAATTGAAATGTTTCAAAGAGCTGACTGGAAAGACTCACTTGTCTATGCCAGGATTGTTTAGAGACAGTTACCTGGTCAACAGACTGGATGAGATCCATAGTTGTGCCCATTTCTAAGAAAGGCAACCTAACTTAATGCTCAAACTATGGAGCAATAGCAGTGATATCACATGCCACGAAAATTCTGCTGAAGATCATTCCACAACAGATGCGATCATACATTGAAAAGTTCAAGCCACAGTCAGAAGATGACGTGGGAAAATGGATATTGTTACTGCTGTCAGAGGGCTGTTGACCGAAAGCAGAGGGTGACAGAAAGATGCTTACTTGCTCTTTATTGACTATGCAATGGCATTCAACTGGGTGAAACAAAAAAAATCTACAGGGAGCCTGGAGAACAATGGTAATTCCCAGGTGCCTGATTGTGCTCATGTAGAACCTGTACAAGGATCAAGAGGCAGTTGCGTGGACAGGACAAGGAAATTTCGCACAATTTATGATTAGGTGAGGGTTGTGCCAGGGCTGTATCCTCTCCCCAAACTGAGTCAATTTGTAGGCTGAGCAAACAACCAGGAAAGCTGGACTGAAGGAAGAAGAATGGGGGAGGGGCATCAGGTTTGGAGGAAAACTTATTAACAGCCATCCACATACAGATGATACAACCTTGCTTGCTGAAACTAAGGAGGACTTAGCACACTTTCTGATGAAGATCAAGGATTGCAGCCCTCGGTGTGGATTAGAGTTCAATGTGAAGAAAATAATCATCCTCATAACTGAACCCAAGGGCAGCATCGTGATAAACAAAGAAAAGACTGAAGTGGTCAAAGATTTCATCTCGCTTGGATCCACAATCACTGCTCCTGAAAGCAGCAGGCAAGAGATGAAATGATGCATTCCATTGGGTAAATTTACTACACACGACTGCTTTAAATGTTGAAAATCAAGGATGTTACTTTCAGGATTAAGGTGAGCCTGACCCAAACCACGGTATTTTCAAAGGTCTCTGATGCATGTTTCCACAAGCTGGTGAAGCACCGGAAGTATTCTTTCATCTGGGCCTGAATAATTGGAGGACAGGTAATTGGCCAACTGACTAGAAGAGATTCACATTTGCACCCATTCCAAATAAAGTTGACCCAACAGGATAGAACTATATTGTTCACACTGTACAACAATGTCAATGATATCACAAGCCAGTAAAGTTCCATTGAAGATTAGGCAACAGCACTTGCCGTAGTACATTGATTAAGAGCTGGGAGAGATTCTGGCCAGATTCAGAGAGACTAAGAAAAGGGATATCCTTGCAGATGTCAAGTGCATCTTAGATGCAAAAAAGAATATCAAAAAGGTGTTTGCTTACTGCCATGAAGATTGAAAAATCTCAGAAATGCCAAGGAGCCATTCTACTGTGCTGCAGGGTTTCTATGAGTCAGAATCAACATGGGTGCTTTCCTGGAGTCTCTGAGCGACTTGGCAGTAGGGTAGCTAGGCACTTTGTTACTAGGCAAAAGCTCAGTGGCTCTAACCCACCTGCTAGCCACCTCCCAGGAGAAAGAGGTGGCAGTCTGCTTCCTCACAGATTCATAGGCCTGGAAGCCCACTCTCAGCTGGAATGGACTTGGTGAATGATTGGGTTTGGAGTTTCTAGTTGAGAAGTTGAACAGGCTCAACTGCTCACCAAAAAGTAGGAGATTTGGGCCCATCCACAGACACTTCCAAAGAAAGGCCTGGAAATCTCCTTCTGAAAGGTCAACCATTAAACAGCTGATGGAGCACAATTCTCCTCTGACACATATGGAATGGTCATGCAGTCCAGAAAGGTCCAGTCAACTCATTGGCAACATGTTTTCTTGCATCACAATAGATATACGAAGTTATTTTAAGCCAAAGCCAGGCTGACATTATTTTCATAAGCGGTTTAAATAGTTGAAGCACAATAGTATTTGATGAGTATCTAAGGACACTTAGGCCACATTTTTACTGGAGGCATTTAAAGTAGATGGAGGTAGTCATTCTGAGGACCAGGCTCTCCCGTCAACCACTTACCTCTGTCATCACTGCTGCTATAGCAACCAGGAAATAAAAGCAAACTCACTGCCATGGAGTCAGTTCTGTCCCTGTGGGTTTCTGAGATCATAAAGCTTCACAGGAGGAGAAAGCCCAATCTTTCTCCATCAGGGGAACTACTGGTTCTGAACTATTGATCTTTAGTCAGCAGCCCAATGGGTAACCCTTTGTGCCATTAGACAAACATAGTATCAAATACACCTGAGATACCAAAGGCTTTCCACAATACAAAAAAATGTTATTCAAAAATCACAAAAATGTTTTTTGTATGGTTGAAATAATAGTTTGCCTAATTTAGGTAACAAAATATTATTAAACTTACCTTGTTCAGTTTCAATTTGTTAAGGCAGCTAATCATATCGTTAAAATTACATGCTCAAATAAGCCTTGTATTCTATTGATCTGTACACTCCTGCTCTGGTGGACCCATCATATAGCTAACTTTGCTTCAGTCTTGCCTGCTTTCTAGGTTCTGGAGTGGTTTTGTAAAAACGTTCAATAAATCGCTTCACTTCCCTTCCTAACACCCCCTGCAGCTCCCTAGCTCATCTCTCCCCCGTGGTCTCTATTGCTAGTTGCTGTCCAGTCCACTCGGACTCAAGGAGACTCATGAGTAGAGCCTTGCTCCATCGGGCTTAGAGCTGAATTTCAGAAGTGGATCTCCATGTTTTCCTCCAAGGCACATCGGGTCAAGTTCAGACCTTTGGCGTAGCTGCCAAGCGCTTGCCAGTTGGCACTTCTAACAGTCTCTAGATCCCTGCTCACCCGCTCCCTGTCACCTTTACATCCTGTCTCCCCCCTCTCCCTGCTTCAGTCGCTCCGTCCTACACATGTTGACTTTGTTCCTGTTCTCTAAGCAGGTTGACCAAGTGCTCAGTTCAGGTGCTTAGTTTCCACCTGCCAGGAATTCTTGGTCTCCAGGTCTGTGCACACGGTCCTCCATCATCTGTTTCTGGTTTCTGCCTTCAATTCGCACCTTGAGCATCCAGCCTGAACCAGCAATTCCATCCAAGCCCCAGCTCCTGACTGTACTTTCCTTCCTGTTGGCGATCATCACTCTCCAGCGTGTTCTCTGAGGAGTCTTCCTTTGATGGCGTCTCTTTATTTTCTAATAGAAATTCAGACACTGTGCTGCCAAGTCAACTGTGACTCACAGTCATCCCGGGGGACACAGTGGACCTGTTCCATGGGCTTCCCAAGGCTGTCGCCTGCACAGAAGCAGATGGCCACCTCTCTCTCCGTGGAGGAGCTGTTCAGGTCACACCACTAACTTTCAGGCTGCAGTCAAGCACGTAACCAACACGTCTTTCACATGGAATTCAATAGAACAGATTTTCTTTCTATAATTCATTTCCTCATGTGGAGAGTGGAGAGAGGCAATAGGTAGGCCTGATTAGAATGCTATTAAATGCAAAGTTCCAGACAATGCAGCTATGAAGTAGTGGCATAATGGCTATGACCCAAACCCAAAGTTAGCAGTTCCAAACCACCAGGAGCTCCTGAGTCCAGGAGCCAGACTGGTTCCCTACTGCCATCAAGAGTCAAAGTCTAGAAAACATTGAGCAGAAGGGGGAATGTAGGTCTCAAAGAAGAGAATTACATCTTGGTTTCTACTCAAAGGAGGAGGAACAAGCTCCCAACAGGAAAAATTGCTAAATAATACTTATTGTTCAGGGGAGAATATACTTATATTTAAGTTCCTGATTGGACACTTTTGACTTAGTTTCAATGTAGCTCTTGGTGATCCAGTCCATGCACTATAGACTACTGGGAATTTATTTCTGTTCTTTCAAGGTACACAAAATCCTTCATAAGCGACACCAGGCAGATCCAATGTGGATACCCCACTATGTGAACTGGGCTTTACCTCAAACTCCCCTGTACCTATTGGTCTTCAGGCTGAAACTCCCCAGTGTGAGAAGAAGCAGATGACTACTAGCCTAAGCACATAGAACTGGCAAACACTGGGCATTTGTTCAAGCTCTTGCCTTGAGGGTGCCCAGTGAATGGTGTCCCCGATCCACCACATACTTACAACTTGAAGGCCCTCCTTGCTTCAGTATGACTTGTATTAATCTGGAAGGCATGATTTTGATGTTGGAATGAATATTATTGGAAGATGTGACCTATCACTAAGCCCCATTTTTTGTGTAAATAGTGTCCAGTCACTTGGGTTTAATCTGTACAAATCAATAATTCATGTATTATAGTTCATAATTGACCTACACTCATATAATTTCCTCTTCCCAACAGTTTTAAATTCTATACCATTGTCTAAACTAATCACATTATTATTGCATAGAGGTTACACATTGTGCTGCTAACTGCAAGGTCAGTTGTTCAAAACCACTAGCCAGCTCTGCAGGGAAGGATGAGGCTTTTTACTCTGGTAAAGTTTTGCAGGCTCAGAGACACACGGGGGGATTTGTACCCTGTTCTGGAGGGTCACAATAAACCAGGGGTGTCAAACTGACAGCCCACGGGCAACATGCGTCCCCCCACCCAGGTAATTTTTTGTGGCCTGTGATACTCTGAAATATAATGAAAATAGAAAAAATTATTATGAAGAAAATAGCACTTAGGGGAGATTGAGGCAATAACATACACACCATTCCCTGTTAACCCTTTAACTACTGCAGGGGAGGATGCCCATGGCCCAGTGCCTTTCCTGGGGCCGGTGGACCTGTATAAATGTGCTGACTCAGTTCCAGAGATATTTGGAAGCGATATGTCTGCCACTGTCAGTGTCATGTCATGTAAACAGATCCCAATAGCGAAAAGGTTAAAAAGAGCACTCTGGGTGGTGTTGCTGAATCATACCTAGCGGCAGCACTAGTAAAGGTTTTTAGAGGGAAGCCATTATGATTGTGCATCACTTTGTCAGCTGTCCAAGATTTCATGTTTTTTATTAGTTACTTTGTTATATTTTCCTGTCACAATCTAAGAGGTAAGTGAAAACCAGTAGGATGAAAGTCCTGGCAAGTTTCAGGGGAAAAAAGAATAATTTTAGTTTTAGAAATACATTAAATAAAAGAAATATTTAAATAAAAAGCAATTATATAGTGTTCTCATTATCGTGTCCATATTTCTCAATCCTCCCTTCAAAATATAAATGTAACAAGATCTGTAGAAGTGCTGTGGCCGCGAGAATCTTGCCTCTTGCATCAAATGGCCTGCGTTTTCATTGAGTTTGACACCCTGATATAAGTCGCCACTGACTGGATGGCAAAGGAAGTGATGCCCTAGGGGGATGAATGACAATGTTCTTTACTATAAACTGATAATGTTGTCTCTAAGAAAAACCAGGGATATCTATGAGCCATAAACACATGAATGGATTGGGGGCTTGCAGTTAATTCTAGCCCCAGTGAAAGACCAAGTCCTCTTATGACCTGGCCCTGCTCAATGCTCTTCCTCATGAAGAGATCACTGATGGTTTGGGTGCTACAGCAAAGTGTGGTGAAGGAAATAGACGGTGCCTGGCTATCTGAGAATAGCATCCGGAGCCTTGAAGGCTTCTTTTCAAACCAGCAGCATCGAAGGGAGGCCTCGACTAAGTCCATGGGAAGAAGCACCCATTCTGAGTGATCCAAGAACTAAATAATATCATCCAAACCGAAAAGTTTTCTAACTGAAGAAATTAGAATTTCTCTAGGCTCAGCTTGTGAAATTAAATTATGAACGCCTGGTTTGCGGTTTATGGATAACAGGGTTGATCCAAAACCCATGTGCAGGTTTCCACATGGGTTTGCCTCAGGTGAACCCTCTCTCCTCACAGTTGAGGGAGGGCCACAGCCCTGTCACCAGACACAGAGCATTGCAAAGTGGATTGTGGGGCACACGGTTAGGTCAAAATGTAATGTCCTACCATTTGATCTCCATATTGACCTATTTCAAAGCTAGCTTTTTGTTTGTTTGTTTGTTTGTTTTAAGGATAAATACACATGGATTAAGAACATGTGCAATCCCCACTGACCATGGACCAGGGATGGGAATAGCCTTGCTAACATGTATAATGTATTGGAAAGTATAATATTGCATATGCAGTTAGGGTAAAATTTAGCCCCATTATCATTTGATATTCCTTATGATTTATTTTAATTTCTTCTACTTTTCATAATTTTGTTTTTCTTACAGACTGAGGTTTTATCACTTTAATCTTGTTATTTTTGTTAGTTTTCTTATTATTTGTTTGTATATGAAATCCATGATAGGTAAATCTATAGAGACAATAAATGGATAAATGGTCCCTTGGGGGTAAGGCAGGGAAGGTTGGGGGAATCCTGGGAGCTATAACATTGAGTAGTACACTAAAGAAGAAAACGTTCTAAAATGTATTGTGGAGATGATGGTACAATTCTTTTGGGGTTTGATTGAACTATTGAAAATTGTGATTTATTAAATATATGTCAAAGAACTGTTGGTGTAAATACAAAGAATTCACTCCAAGGGCACCAACTCTGTGTCTCTTGCATGAGCTACCTAGCACAGGTGTGCAGTGACTAGTTACTGCATGGGTGAATCAATGGACCAAAAGTGGCACTTACACAAACACATATATTTCTTTTTAATCATTTTATTGGGGGGCTCGTACAACTCCTATCAAAATCCATCCATCCATCCATTGTGGCAAGTACATTTGTATATTCATTGCCCTCATCATTCCCAAAACATTTGCTTTCTACTTGAGCCCTTGGCATCAGCTCCTCATTTTTTCCTCTCCATCCCTAAACTGAGCCCCCCTACTGAACCCTTGATAATTTATAAATTATTATTTTCTCTTGTCTTACACTGTCTGACAGCTCCCTTCACCTTCACCCACTTTTGTGTTGCTTGTCCTCCAGGAAGGCAATTATATGCAGATCCTTGTAATCAGTTGCCCCTTTCTACCCCACCTTCACTCCACCCTCCCTATATCGCCACTCTCACCACTGGCCCTGAATAGTTCATCTCTCCTGGATTCCCTGTGTTTTCAGTTCCCATCTGTACCAGTGTACATCCTCTGGTCTAGCCAGATTTATAAGGTAGAATAGGGATCATGATAGTGTGAGGGGGATCGGAGCATTTAAGAACTAGAGGAAAGTGGTTTCACACCAATGTTACACTGCACCCTGACTGGCTCATATCCTTCTCCTGACCCTTCTGTAAGGGCATGTCCAGTTGCCTACAGGTGGGCTTTAGGTCCCTACTCCACTCGCCCCTCATTCACAATGATATGATATTGTTCTTTGATGCCTGATACATGATCCCTTCAACACCTCGTGATCACACAGGCTGGTGTGCTTCTTCCATATGGGCTTTGTTGCTTCTCAGCTACATGGCCGCTTGTTTACCTTCAAGACTTTAAGACCCCAGACGCTATATCTTTTCGTAGCCGGGCACCATCTCCTTTCTTCACCAAATTTGCTTATGCATCCAGTTGTCTTCAGTGGTCATGTCGGGAAGGTAAGCATCATGGAATGCCAGGTTAATAAAACAAACTGTTCTTGCATTGAGGGAGTACTTAAGTGGGGGCCCAATGTCCATCTGCGACCTTAGTACTAAACCTACAAATATATGCACCTAGATTTATTTCCCCATCATCATATATAAATAGATTTTCATATATACATGCCTGTGTTTAGACCTCTCTAAATTCCCTTTGCCACCTAGTTATTTCCTTTATTTCCTTTTACTTTCCTCTTGTCCCACTATCATGCTGAGCCTTCATTTGGGTTTCAGAAACTCCTCTCAATTACATTGCGCTTGGTCAAGCCCTACCAGGTCTCCTACACCTTCCTCGCCACTGATTTTGAATTAGTTGTTGTTCCCTTGTCCTGGGTGTGTTCACACCACTTTCTTTTTTGCCACCCCCTCTCCCATTTACCCCCAGAACCATGGGTCCCTTTGTTTTGTCCTCTAGATTGTTTATCCAGCCTATCTCATCTAGATAGACCTGCAGAGATAATAAAATACACAAAAAGGAGACAGAGCAATACAAAGCAACAAAACAAAACAACAACAAACCAATGACAAAAAAAGAAAAGCTTGTAATTGGTCATGGTCTGTTTGTTGATTCTTAGGTGTGTTTTCCCGGGTGAGTCTGGATGAGTGCCACGCCCTTGTCCCAAAGGCTATTTTGATACTCCCTTGGGACTTCCTTGCTCTGCTCCCCTTGCTGTCCTATTGCATGCCCTTAGTGCTTTGCCTCGGTGTGGTGAGGAGAGATCAGGTGCAATACCCACACGGTGCCTCCAGCATTGTCCCCTGTAGGGGTATGGGTGAGTGAGGGATGTCATGTCTCACAGTGGGGCAAAAACACCTTTTTTTATACCTCAAATTTTTTATTTTTTTAAATCATTTTATTAGGGACTCATACAACTCCTATCCCAATCCATACATACATCAATTGTGTAAAGCACATTTGTGCATTCATTGCCCTCATCATTCTCAAAACATTTTCTCTCCACCCAAAACCCTGGTATCAGGTCCTCTTTTTTTCCCTTCCCTCCCCACTCAGCCCTCCCTCATAAGCCCTTGATAATTTATAAATTATTATTTTTTTATATCTTGCTCTGTCCCGCGTCTCCCTTCATCCACTTTTCTGTTGTATGTCCCCCAGGGAGGAGCTCACATGTAAATCCTTGAAATAGGTTGCCCCTTTCAACCCACCCTTCCTATGCCCTCACAGTATCGCCACTCACACCACTGGTCCTGAGGGGATCATCTGCCATGGCTTCATGTGTTTCCAGTTCCCATCTGTACCAGTGTACATGGCTCTGGTCTAGCCAGACTTGCACGGTAGGATTAGGATAATGACAGGGGGAGGGGGGAGGGAAGAAGAAGCATTTAGGAACTAGATGAAAGTTATATTTTTCATCGTTGTTACATCACACCCTGACTGTCTCGTCTCCTCCCATAGACCCTTCTGTAAGGGAATGTCCAGTGGCCTACAAATGGGATTTTGGTCTCCACTCCACCCTCCCTACTCATTCATATGATAAGATATTTTTGTTCTGATGATGCCTGATACCTGATCCCGTCGACACCTCATGATTGCACAGGCTGGTGTGCTTCTTCCATGTGGGCTTTGTTGCTTCTGAGCTAGATGGCCATTTGTTTACCTTCAAGCCTTTAAGACCCCAAATGCTATCTCTTTTGATAGTCGGGCACCATCAGCTTTCTTCACCGCATTTCCTTGTTCACCCGCTTTGTCTTCAATGGTTGTGTCAGGAGGGTGAGCATCATAGAATGCCAATTTAATAGAAGGGAATATTCTTGCATTGAGGGAGTACTTGAGTGGAGGCCCAATGTCCTTCCACCACTTTAATACTAAACTTATAAATATAGGCACATGGATCTATTTCCCCATCTTCATATATATTTGCATATGTACGTCTTTGTCTAGACCTCTTTAAATTCCATTTGCCTCCCAGCTCTTTTCTCTATTTCCTTTGACTTTCCTCCTGTCCCACTATCATGCTCAGTCCCCACCTGGGTTTCAGCTATAACTCTTTGTTACATTACCCTTGATCATGCCCTAACAGGCCTTCCACACCCACCCCACCACCAATTTGGATCACTTGTTGTTCCCTTGTCCCTGGGTTTGTTAACACCACTTCCTTGCCCCCCACCTCCCCCTCTCCCATGTCCCCTCAGAACTGTTGGTCCCGTTGTTTTCTCCTCCAGATTGTTCAAGCAGCCTATCTTATTTAGACAGACCTGCAGAGATAATAACATGCACAAAACATATTTTCTTTAACAATGACCAAAATTAGGACTAAATGAGGACTTTAGAGGAAAGAGACTTCATCATTTTTTAGGATCATGGGCACGAAGACATAAAATAATACAGACACTGCTAGCAACATTTGAAGAGTATATTTATTGAATCTGTTCTTCTTCTGACAAGGCTGGACTTTGGTGAATGAGGGTGAGGCCATCATGGGACATTGAGGGGAAAGAAATCCTGGGGGATATTTCTACTATTTCTGGGTCTTGTTCTGGCCACGGTTCATAGACAGGACCCTGGACAGATGTTCCAGGAAATCATCAAGTGGGACCAGTGCCATCTTATCTTTATCGAGGTCTCGGAACATTTTGTCAACAGCAGCCTGATCTTTAGTGTTCTAAGAGAAAGGGATACAGAGTCTGTGCACTCATAACATCCAAACAAGGTACATGCCCTCTTCTCTAGAGACTCCTTACCCCTCAAAGTTCATCCTGGGGGTTCAGGGAGGCTTAGGATATTAACTCATTATTCAGACTGTGGGAGTTAAGCTCATGTGAGAAAACAGAGGAAGGAGGGAGGACACTGGGGAACTGCCCTGGACTCCTGTAAGGCTCCACCTGGAAGGTACCCCAGAGCTCCTAGCACCCACATCCTCCCAGCCGTGAGGAAACCGATCCCAGAGAGGAGTGTGTACAGCCGAAGGTGACAGGTGAGCTATAAAGAAAGGGAAGGGGAGTAACTTCTTCAAAGCTGGCGGCGGATAGCCCTGTATGTGGGGCTGCCCCACTTAGTAGGGCTCTAAGTGGGGCTGCCCCCTCACCCTCTCCTTGTGCTAACACCGTCCTGCTGGCCTTGACATGGTCCCCATGGAGCAGCTTCAGATGTGAGGCCCCACATACCTTGAGGGTGTTGGGAAGTTCATTTGTTAGCAGTTTCTTCACTTCACCTTTAGTGAGCTTATCAGAAGTCCCGGACTCCCCTGAGTACTGTTGGAAGATGCTCCTGATCCCCTCCAAGTGCTCTTCGAGCTTAGTCATCTTGACAACCTCTAGCTAACCTGCGAGGAGACACAAGAAGTTCAGCCCCGCCTTCCAACCACCCTCGTTCCATCCTTGCTTTCTCCTTCAGGGATTTTGAGATCTACAAGACAAGTTTTCATTTGTAGATAGGATGGGGAGGAGAAGTAAAGTCTAAAAGAATCATTCCTGGTGTCCCATACCCATCCCACCCCATCCATAGGTTGATACTTACTCAAGCACAACTGGGAGGGGTTTTGTGGTTGACAAGGCTCTTTAGATTCCCAGAGGAGAGTCTCTGGCCATCGACCCAACAGGCTTACACAATCCCACTTCATCTTGATGCATTACCATCAAGTTGCTTCCAACTCATGGAGACCCGACAGGACAAAGTAGAACCACTCTCTCGGGTTTTTATGAGAACAAGCACTCAGATTTTCCTCCCACAGAGCATGCTACACGTGAATTGCTTTTCTTGAAGTTAGCAGTCCAATATGTAACCCAGTGTGCCACACTGCAGTTAAATAAAAAATGACCACACTCACTACCACAAAATCAATTCAGTCTTATAGCAACCCTACCTTAGCATCTCTCGCTCTTGATGCAGGGTCCACCTCCACAGCAAAAGCTACTCCACTTGGGAGAAAATACAGGCAACCCAGACATGCTAAGTCCAACCAAGGGTTGTGGCTTAACTAAGTTTTAAAAATGATCACTATTCCACAGGCCAAACCAACTGCAGAGTATTTACCTGTCAATATAAGGGAAGCACAGACCCAGAAGCAAAGAGATGCGCTCATAAAGGAAAGTGGGTCTGGGAGGTTTATATAAGACACTCTTCACTGCGGGTAAGGAAACACCTCTGGGTCACCTTGAAGCAAGTTTTGGACATGCTCTCTTGCTCAAGAGAAACTTGTAATCTGTGGCTTCGACTGAAACATGAGCACCTCTGATTGCACCACTTTTGTTCACTCTGATTCAAAATTCCTACCCTTGCCCACATACATCATACCTTGCACTCCTTAACTTGGAATAAGCCTGCCTGGAAAAGGAAGGGAGAAAGAGACATTTGCCAGTCATCTATCACAACAAAAATGACCATGACAATAAACGTGAACATGTAATCCTGAAAGAGAAAAGGGATGCTTGGTTAAAAACTAAGAAACTCAAAATAAACATGACCTTTCTTAAGGGTAGTGTTTTAAACTTCATTCATTAATTCTGACAAATACACAGTGGGAGAAAGACCTGGATCTGCTCCCTTAAATTCTGCAGCCAAAAACCTATGTGGCAGCGCTAGTCTACCGGAACCAATGTGGGTCACCTAACAACAGCACCAGCAATGTAAGATATAAGTTCATAAAGAAAGTGTTTATGAATTCAAAAACATTGAGATAATACAAATCATCTTTTCAGACCATAATGCTGTAAAGTTAGAACCCAATCATACAACCATCATTCCTTGAAACAAATGAGAGCAAAAACACAACATATCAAGAGCTGTAGGACACAGCAAAAGTAGTACACAGAGGGCAGTTTATAGTAATTCTGCTCATATCAATAAGTCACAAAGAATTGCAACAAACACCTTAATATATCAACAACACCTAGAAGAAAATGTAGCCAAAAAACTATCAGATACTAGAAAAAAAGAAATGATAAAGATTAGGTCAGAATAAATGAATCAGAAATTTAAAAACAACTCAAAAAATCAATAAGATAAGAAGTTGGATCTTTGAAAACATTAACAAAATTGACAAACTAATGACAAACCTCAAAATTGAAAACACTGAGGAAAAAAAGCATTCTAAGAATAAGAAATGAAATCAAAGTTATTGTTTTCACATAACCAAATGAGACAAAAATATGATAGCATAGTATTATGAAGAATTGTTTTCAATAAATTTCAAAATCTAAAAAAAATTGCACACATTTCTAGAACACATTATTTCCCTAAATTACCACAGAATGATGTGGAAAATGCCAATAAGCCTATAACACAGAAGAAATAGATGTAGTCATTAAAAAATTTCCAAAATCAAAAAGTTCAAGTCCAGATGGTTTCACTGGGAAATTCAGCCAAACGTTGAGAAAGGACTTAATACCAAACTGATCTAAACCATTCCACAATATGCAATAGGAAAGTAGACGCCCAAACTCATTTTATGAGGCAACCCTCACTCTGACACCTAAAAGAAGCATTAAGAAAAAAATCGCAACACACAAAAATAAGGATCATTTAATAGTAGAAAAACAATGTGACTCAATGCTTAAATCAAACGAAGGAGAAGAACCGTATGCTTTTATCAATTGGTGCAGAAAAAAGAATTTGAGAACATTCAACACCTATTCCTGGTTAAAAAAAAACAACTAAGCAAAATAGTTACAGAAGGAAAATTGCTCAACATAATGAAACCCATGTATGTGAAACCAATCACCTGCATCTTACTTAATGGATCGAAATTGAAATCACTTCCTCTGACAGCGGGAACTAGACCAGGTTGCCCTTTATCACCACTTTTACTTCATACAATTAGAGAAATTTTAGCCAAAACTGTAAGACTTAAAAATCAAATTAAATGTATTTACATAGGCACAGAAGAACTAAATATCTCCTTATTTAAAGGTTACATAATCCTTTGTATAGGAAAAAACCAAAGATTCAATTAAAAATTTGCTTGAACTATTGCTTGAAACAATTGGCAGCATAACATGCTCTAAGATCAACAACATATGGAAACAACCCAAAATTCCATCAACAGATGAATGGATTACACAGCTGTGGTACATACGTACAATGGAGTACTACGCATCCCTAAAAAGCAGTGATCAACGCATGATGCACAAGGGAAGAACTGGAGGGAATTATGCTAAGCGAAGTAAGCCAAGCACAAAAGGACAAGTACAACATGAGTCCACTGAAATAAGCTTAAAAATGTAAAAGGAGCATAGGAGAAAGCTACTGTAGGCAAACATTCCTGGAGTGAGGTCCAGGTAGTATGGCAGGGGCCATACCAAATCCAGGGATACATACGGTAGCCAACTAAAAAGGAGGTGGGGGGAAGAAAGGACACATGTAGTGGGGGGAAGGGGCACTATCCCACACAAGGGGAGTGTATGTTTTTTCTCCACAGGGAAAAAGACCCCAGACTTCAACCCAGTGCTCCAAGATGAAACACAACATACTGTCATAACGCAAGAAACCAATCAAGAGTTCTGAGAGGCCGGCCCCAATTCCAACTATGTGACCAGCACCAGCTCTCCGCAGAAGAATTCACTTCAGAGGACAGCACTGAAACTACAGCTCAGGGAGAGAGACATATCTTATCAGAGCACACGTGAGCAAATGAAGGGGGAGGAAGAGACAGTGGAACTCATCCTGTCCCACCAAGCCCTGAGGACGATATCCCAATTAAGAGGAACCAAACCACAGAGAGGATCATAGGGCCAACCCCACTGAGACTCTATGTCACTCACTGACATAGAGTGAAGACAATAGACACACAGTGTGGGAATTGCCCCTGATCTTACCACATCACACTGAGGCAAAACACTAAGGGTGTGCAAGAGAAGAGCAAGGGGAACAGAACAAAGAAGTCCCCAAGGAATACCAAAAGTAGACTTTGAGGCAACGGTGTGCCATCCATCAGACTCGACCAGAAGACACTCCTAAAGGTCAACAAACAGACCTTGAACTATGTACAAGCTTTTCCTTTATTTGCTGCTGTTGTTGTTTGGGTTTTTTTGTTGTTGATGATTTCTTTTGCTCTGTCTTGTTTTTTGTGCATATTATTATCTCTGCAGGTCTACCTAGATAAGATAAGCAGGATAAAAAATCTGGAGTAGAATATGACAGGTGGACTATGCAGGGCGTGAGGGTGGGAAAGGGAGAGGCAGGGAAAGGGAGTGTGTGTTAACAACCCCAGGGACAAGGGAACAACAAGTGATCTAAAATCTATGGTGAAGAGGGTGTAGGAGGCATGGTTGGGCTTGATAAAGAGCAATGTAACTGAAATGAATGACTGAAACCCATATGATAACTGACCATGATAGTGAGATAAGAGGAAAGTAAAAGGAAATAGAGGAAAATACTATGAGACAAAGGCCATTTATAGAGGACTAAATACAAGCATATACATATGTAAATATATTTATATATGATGATGCAGAAATAGCTCTATATGCATATATTTATATGTTTAGTATTAAGGTAGCAGATGGACATTGGAACTCTACTCTAGTACTTCCTCAATGCAAAAACACTTTGTTCTATTATTAAGCTGGCATTCCATGATACTCACCTTCCCAACATGATCAGAAGGATCAGGTGTGAGACATCAAAGAACAAAAAGTCATATCATTGTGAACCAAGGAGAGTGTGGAGTGGAGACCCAAAGCCCATCAACTGTAGGCAATGGGACATGCCCTTACAGAAGGGTCATGGGAAGAAGACTAGCCAGTCATGTGAGGGGACCAGTCCTGCCGCATGACGTCAAAGACAGAGTCGAACGACGCCTGGCCCGGCTTCAGAGAAGCTGGACGATGGGAGTTGGGTGCCCAAACCCGCTCTCGACATGTATTTAGACTTGTTTGATTGGCCTTGCCATATTATTTGGAGTGCTTTTGTGCAAGATTCTAAAAAAGTTTATCATCCTCTTCCCACAGTTTTTCCCTTTCCTTATCTTGGTTACCGCATAGGGGGCAGAATACGGCATCCCCCACCAGGAAATAACCCAAAGAGAAATAGAGTTCCTGGCCCTGATTTACCTTATACGAGGGCTTACAATGACAATGGCATAAGAATCGTTAACAAAGAAAGGTGTACAAGTTCCTTTTAGTAGTTTAAGTTGCACGGAACAGTTAGCAAGAAGAGGGCCTCCGTGATGTTTGAAGTCCACTGAAGCAAAGCTACCTATTGTGAGGCAACTCATACCTTGGTACAGTTTCATTTATGGGAACTTAGTGGAAAAGTAAGAACAAGAAATGAAAGCCTTAGAGGAACAGCCCAAGAAGGAACAGAAAGAACAGACAGAGCCTGTCAAGTAAGTTTTGATAATGAAAAGTATTAATGCTTTATTGATTTCATAGTTAGAACAATGCACCCTAGTTGGGTGAGGTGTGCTCAGTTATTGTTAGAAGGTTTGTGTCTATCACCCTTGTATGAGAAAGTTTTAGTTTCAAGATGTACTAATTTTTAACCAAGAAGCATGACGTGATTGATGTAACTTGTTATGGTCTTCTGGCCTGAGAATTTGCTAATGTATGATCTCAGGCCATAAGCTTTAAGCCAAGAAAAAGAATATATAAGTTGAAGCTTTGCATGAATAAAATTGGAACAGTCACCGCAACCTTTGAGTCATGTGATTTCTATCTCCCACTCGTCGACGCCTTACCCACCTAGCGGGGGACCCAAACCCACTGTGGCTGGACCGCGGAAGTGATGGTGCAATATACCACTGATGAAATACACAACTTTCCTCTAGTTCTTTAATGCTTCCTTCCACCACTATCTTGATCCCAATTATACCTTACAAATCTGACTACACTAGAGGATTTACACTGGTACAGATCAGAGCTGGAAACACAGGGAATGCAGGACTGATAATCCCCTCAGGACCAATAATGAGAGCAGCAATAGCAAGAGGGATAGAGGAAGGTCGGGGAGAAAGGAAGCACCAATCACAATTATCTACATATAAACCTCTCCCTGGGGGGAAGACAACAGAAAAGTGGGTGAAGGGAGACATCGGACAGTGTAAGACATGCAACAATAATTAGAATTTATCAATTGTCACGGGTCCGTGAGGGAGGGAGAGTAGGGGCGGTAGGGGGAAACAAGTAAGGAACTGATTCCAAGGGCTCAAGTAGAAACAAAATGTTTTGAGAATGAAGATGGCAGCAAATGTGCAAATGTGCTTGACACCATGAATAGCTGTATGCATTGTGATAAGAGTTGAATGAGCCCCAATTAAATGATTTGAAAAAGAATCAGATTTCACTCAATGGCACTGGATTTTGAGTTTTGTGTATCCATATCAGTAAATTTGGTCCTATATGCCAATAAACAAACAGAGAAACAAATAAAATTTAGCCCAATATATAAAAGAAATCAAGAATGTAAAAATCATATGGATTCTTATACATTAAGACTGATGATATCAAAGAAATATCAAAGGAATAATACCATTTGCAATATCTTAACAAAAGATAAAATATTTAGCAGTAAATCTACCATAGACACGAAGGACATAAAAAGAAAACCACAAAATACTCCTTCAAGATACCAGAAGAAATTTACATAAATGGAATAAGTTACCAGGTTCTGGGTAGGCAGACTGAATATTGTGAAAATGTCAATAGTATCCAAACTAATTTAAAATTAATTCAATGCAATTCTGATCCATTCCCACCACAATTTTTCAAAGAAATGGAAGAACTACCCTCTAAATTTATATCGAAGGGAATGAAACCTAGGATAAATAAAACACTATTAAAACGACAAAAACAAAGTAGGAGGCCTTTCACTCCCAGACCTTAACATCTGCTCCATAGCCCCAATCATGAGGCCAGCCTGGCATTGGTATAACAATAGAGATGAAGACCAATGGATCAGAACTGAGAACCCAGAAATACAAGCCAGTACCTATAGACACCTAATTTTTTTAAAGTCTATTTATATATTTCTTTTAAAATCATTTTAATAGGGGCTCATACAACTCTTATCACAATCCATACACACATCCATGTGTCAAGCACATTTGTACATTCATTGCCCTCATCATTCTCAAAACATTTGCTTTCTACTTGAATCCTTGTCAGCTACTCATGTTTTCCCCTCCCTCCCCACCCCCCTATCATGAACCCTTGATAATTTATAAATTATTATTTTGTCATATCTTAAACTGTCAGACAACTCCATTCACCCACATTTCTGCTATCCACCCCCGAGGAGGGAGGGGGTTATGTGTAGATCCTTGTAACTAGTTAGTTGCCCCTTGCTACTCCACCTTCCCTTCACCCTCTCAGTATCACCACTCTCAACACTGGTACTGAAGGGTTCATCTATCATGGATTCTCTGTGTTTCCAATGTACATCCTGTGATCTACCAGGATTTGTAAGGTAGAATTTGGATCATGCTAGTGGGAGAAGGGAAGGCAGGGAAGGAAGCATTTAAGAACTAGAGGAAAGTTGTATGTTTCATCGTTGTTACACTGCACCCTGACTGGCTCATCTCCTCGCCATGGCTCTTCTGTAAGGGGATGTCCAGTTGTCTACAGATGGGCTTTGGGTCCCCACTCCAAATTACCCCTCATTCCCAAGGATATCATTTTTTTGTTGTTGTTCTTGATGCCTGATACCTGATTCCTTTGACAGCTCATGATCATACAACCTGGTGAGCTTCCTCCATGTGGGCTTTGGTTCTTCTGAGCTAGATGGTCGCTTGTTTGCCTTCATGCCTTTAAGACCCTAGACACTACATTATTGATAGGGGAGCACTATGAGCTTTCTTCACCACGTTTGCATATGTACCCCCTGTGTCTTCAGTTATCACGTCAGGAATGTGAGCATCATGGAATGCCAGTTTAATAGAACAAAGTGTTCTTGCATTGAGGGGGTAATGAGTGGAGGCCCAATGTCCATCTGCTACCTTAATACTAACCCTATAAATATATGCACACAGATCTATTTCTCCATCCTCATATAGAAATATGTTTACATGTGCACATGCCTGTATTTAGACATCTATAAATGCCTTTTGTTGCCTAGTTCTTTCCATTATTTCCTTTTACTTTCCTCTTGTCCGGCTATCATGGTCAGCCTACATTTGAGTTTCAGTAATTCCACTCGGTTACATTGCCCTTGATTAAGCAATAACAAGCCTCTTACAGCTTCTTCACCATTGATTTTGGATCACTTGTTGTTCCCTTCTCCCTGGGTTTGCTAACACCACTTCCTTTCCCCTGCCTGCCTTTCTCCCATGTCTCCCTGAAACCATCAGTCCCATTGTTTTCTCCTTCAGATTGTTCATCCAGCCTATCTTACCTAGATAGAACTGCAGAGATAATAATGTGCACAAAAACAAGACAGAGCAAAACAAAACAACAATAAACCAATGAAAAAAGAAAGAAAAAACTTGAAAATAGTTCAAGGTCTGTTTGTTGACTTTTAGGAATGTATTCTGGTCCAGTCTCATGGACTGCCATACCCTACCCCCAAAGTCTATTTTTCAAACTCCCTCAGAACTTCCTTGCTGTGGTACCTTTGCTGTTCTGTTACCTGCCCTTAGTGTCTTGCCTTGGTGTGGTGGGGTCAGATCGGGCACAATTCCCACACTGAAGATATCTAAATTTTGATAAAGAATTAAAACACGTTAAACGTGCAAGGGATAGTTTGTCAAAACGTGGTGTTGTAAAAACTGAACCGCAATCTACAAAAGGATGAAACAAGGCTCATCCCTTACACCAGGTACATAAACAAACTCAAGATGGATCAGAGACCGAAATACTATCACACAATTATTAAGACCATTCATGAAAAGCAGGAACAAACTTAAGCACGCTACACAAGTCATAAACACACTACTGACCATAATGAAAAGTGTCTATGCTACAGAAGACAAAATAAAGGACTGGAAACTACTGAAAATGCAATATTTATGCACATTAAAAGATTTCAGCAAAAGAGTCAACAGAGAATTCAAATATTGGGGAAAATATTCAATAAGAATACATCAGATAAAGGACTAATCTCCAACATCTATAGAAAGTGACATATCAAAAGAAAAATACAAATAATCCAATCCAAATAATGAGCACAAGACGTGAACAGACAATTTACCAAAGACAACATATAGGCAGCCAACCAGCATATGAAGAAATGTTTACAAGCATTAGTGATAAGAGAAATCCAAATTAAAGCAAGAATGAGATATCACCTCACATTGACAATTTTAGAAAAATTCAACAAGACAGAAAACAACAAATGGTGGAGAAGACGTGGAGAGGTAGAAACGCTTTTATATTGCTGGTGAGACTGTAGACTCGTGCAACCACTATGAAAATCAATATGGCACATCCTTAAACAAATCAAATACAAGGGCCTTATGATCGATCCTCCAACCTCTCTTCTGGGTATATACCCCAAAGAAATCAAGACTACAATGCAAACTAACATATGCACACCTGTTTATTACAGTTCTTCCCAACACAGGAAAAACATGGAACAACCAAAACCCTGAACTGCACAGGAATGGATGAAGAAGCTCTGGGACATTCATACTACGGAATTTTCTACACCGATAAAAACAATGACAGCTCTCTCGAACACCACAAGACAGGAACAAACCTGAACAACATGATGCTTAGAAAGCTCAATCAATCTTAACAAAGGTAAATCTTTAACATCACCATTGTTATAAGGAAAGCTAAGGGGAAGAAACGAGGTTTGTACAGCAATAGACAAGGCTTTGATGACTAAGTGAAGGCCAATGACCGGGGCAGGAACAGGGAGAAGAAGGGGTGGGAGAGGTGGTGAGGGGAAAACATCAATAATGTAAGATGTTAATAATAGGAGAAATTATGTATGTCTGTGTGTGTGTGCGGGTATGTGTGTGCATGTGTGCGTGTGTGTGTGTGTGTGTGTGTGTGTGTGTGTGATACTGAGAAAGAGACCTGTGTGGACTATGTACTCAATTCTGTTCATCTAAAGCTGTTCTTTAAAAACTACAGATTCTTTCGAATTGAAGCAATATTTGGTACTTCCGCCATGCCAGACCCAGTTTTACACATATCCTCACATAATGTTCAAAACATCCCTGTCAGTCTCTTGAGTGCCACTAAAATGATTATTCTATAAATGAAGGAAATGAGTTTCAATAGGTCCATGAGGTCAAACCCAAATGTATCTGCCTTCAAAAGCTAGGCTGTTTTTGTTGTAACCTTTTCCCTGAAAAAGGACATTTTTATATATAAAATCATACATGCTGTGGAGTTGTCATGAGGTTCAACTGAGACAAGTGGGACAAAGACTGACATCATGAAAGACGGGGTAAGAGGCAAGCCTGGAGCTTAAGGTGCGCAATACCTCCAGGTGGGCCAGATGGCAGCTCAAAGTTAGCCTGGTACTGAATAGAAGAGCATGCATATGAGTCCCTGGCTCTTACCATCTCTGTGGCAACTATCTCCAAGAGGTCAATGAACCCCCAGGTAGGCAAGAAAAGAGGGAGAAGTCCTCATAAAATAGTTTGAGGAAAGAAACGATATGAAAACACAGATTGCTGCAGCCTGCGACCTGCTTGGCCTTCTGAGAACTCACAAGATGAGAAAGAGGGACCCTGGTTCGCTCATCTTATCTTGGTTAAAGTCCCTTGCTGGACAGGCATTGAAGAAGCAGTAATGAATTAGACTGAGTCCATGAGCCTCACTAAGAGGGTACAAGGGATCCGACCACAACAGGTGATGCTGGTGGAGAGAGGGACACCCAATTGACTCAATTAAAAATGGGGCCATTGTTTTATCAGAAACGTATTCTTTTAGTGAATATACTCAGTAGTTAGTTATAACAACATAATTATTTTTAACAAAAAATATTTTTCATACACCCTGCTTATATGTACCAATATCTAAAACTCTGTGCTCATTGACATTGCGAACCATCGAGTGCAATCCTGTCAGGAGTATCATTGTTGTCCACTTAGAAAGCTTCCAGTCACTGGTTTTCATTTTAATGTTATTTTCATCCTTGCTGAAGCGTTTTCAGAGTGGCTGAGTTTGTCCAGTGGGATCTCTTCCAGTTCGTTGGCCAGGTAGCTGCAGAGCAAATTTCTTGGCAGGGACGTCTGAACACCTGCAGCGCTGCATCAGTTTACTCAAACACTCCAATTGGTTTTCTTTTTTTTTTCTTTTCCTTTTTCTAAATTGTTTTTATTAGGGGCTTATACAATTCTTATCACAATCAACACGTACATCAATTGTGTAAAGCACATCTGTGCATTCATTGCCCTCATCATTCTCAAAACATCTGCTCTCCACTTAGCCCCCTGGCATCAGGTCCTAATTTTTTTTCCTCCCCCACAGCTACCCCCTCCTTCATGAGCCCTTGATAATTTATAAATTATTATTTTGTCATATCTTTCCCTGTCCGACATCTCCCTTCACCCACTTTTCTGTTGTCCATCCCCCAGGGAGGAGGTCACATGTAGACCCTTGTAATTGGTTCTCTCTTTCCAACTCACTCTCCCTCTACCCTCCCAGTATCACCACTGACACCACTGGTCCTGAAGGGATCATTCTCCCTGGATTCCCTGTGTTTCCAGTTCCTATCTGTGCCAGTGTACATCCTCTGGTCTAGCCAGACTTGTAAGGTAGCATACGGATCATGATAGTTGGGGGAGGGGGCAAGCATTTAGGAACTATAGGAAAGTTGAATTTTTCATCATTGCTACATCACACCTTGACGGGCTCGTCTCCTCCCCTAGACCCCTCTAAGGGGATCTCCAGTGGCTGACAAATGGGCTTTGTGTCTCCACCTTGCACTTCCCCGCTCATTCACTATGGTAAGATTTGTTTGTTCTGATGATGCCTTATGTCTGATCACTTCGACACCGCGTGATCACACAGGCTGGTGTGCTTCTTCCATGTGGGCTTTGTTGCTTCTGAGCTAGATGGCTGCTTGTTTACCTTCAAGCCTTTAAGACCCCAAGTGCTATACCTTTTGATAGCCGGGCACCATCAGCTTTCTTCGCCACATTTGCTTATGCACCCAATTGTCTTCAGCGATCGTATCATGAAGGGGAGCACACAATGTTATGATTTTTTGTTCTTTGAGATGCCTAATAACTGATCTCTTTGGCACCTCATGATTACACAGGTTAGTGTGTTCTTCCATGTGGGATTTTTGCTTCTGAGCTAGATGTCGGCTTGTTTACCCTCAAGCTTGTAAGACCCCAGACACTATATCTTTTGATAATCGGGCACCATCAGCTTTCTTCACCACATTTGCTTATTCACCCGCTTTGTCTTCAGCAGTTGCGTCAGGAAGGTGAGCATCATAGAATGCCAATTTAATAGAAGAAAGTATGCTTGCATTGAGGGAATACTTGAGTGGAGGCCCAATGTCCTTCTGCTACCTTAATACTAAACTTATAAATATAGGCACTTAGATCTATTTCCCCCTCCTTATATATGAATAAATATATTTGCATATGTGCATGTCTTTATCTAGACCTCTGTAAATTCCCTTTGCCTCACAACTCTTTCCTCTATTTCCCTTGACTTTCCTCCTGTCCCACTATCATGCTCAGTTCCCACCTGGGTTTCAGCAATTCCTCTAGGTTACTTTACCCTTGATTATGCCCTACCAAGCCTCCCACACCCACCTCACCACCAATTTGGATCACTTATTATTCCCTTGTCCCTGGGTTTGTTAACACCACTTCCTTTCCCCCCACCTCCGCATATCCCATGTCCCCCTGGAACTGCGGTCCGTTGTTTTCTCCTCCAGATTGTTCATCCAACCTATCTTATTTAGAAAGACCTGCGCAGATAATAACATGCACAAAAACAAGACAGAGCAAAACCAAGCAAAAATATACAACAAACCACTGACAAAGAACAAAACAAAACACAAAATAGAAAAGCTTGTAGTTAGTTCAAGGATTGTTTGTTGGCATTTGGGAGTGTTTCCCAGTCCAGCCTGTTGTGGCACCATGCCCTGGCCCCAAAGTTCACTTTCAGCATTCCCTGGGGACCTTGCCCCCTTCATTCCCTTATGGTTCCACTGCACTGCCCCATTGCTTTCCCTTGGTGTAGCGGGATCAGATTGGGCGCAATTCCCACACTGTGTCTCCGGTGCTGTACCCCTCGGGGCCAAGGGACCAATTTGGTTTTCATCAATTTATGGAACCTGGTTTCCCACACTGCCTTCCAATTCAGCTTGGAGTTCTCCCTTCAGCACCGTGGGTTCTTGATCATATGCTACCTCTTGAAATAATTCAACATAGTCTGCTTATATTTGGTCCAGTGCCTCTACGTATTCTTACTATATTCCTTTTCAATAACTTTTTATTTTGAATTAGGTTAGGGTTTACATTTCCAGGGATCAACTTGGTATTGAACAATTTAAACTACTAATCAAACCTCTAAGAGTTTACCTTTCACCCACTCCTTCATTTCTCTTCTCCCTCTGAGGAACTGCTGTCTTCTATTTTGCCCAACACAACACCTGTCAACAGTCCCACCGAGGTATCCGCAAACTGCAGCTCTCTAGCCATGTGTTGCTCTTTGGGTGCATCCATGTGGCTCTGAAGTAAAAATTGAAAATGAAAATAAAACTACCATCATTTCATTGAAAGGATATTATTCAGAACATAGTGATTGCATTTGTTTGCAAATATATATTTATGGCTCCCAAACGCTTGTAAAATTCTGGTGAGGGACAGAGTTGACTCTGCCTTCTCCAAAGCTTGCCGACCCCTGACTCCAGGCCACTGCCTCTCTTCCTTTCCCTTCCCCTCTCTTCCTTGACAACCTCCAAAGTCAGGTCCCTTTGATATAGAAGTCTTTACCTTGTTGTTGCTCCTTTAACCAGTGGTCCCATATAATATTTACCCTTTGTGACTCTAACTTCACTAAGCATGATGCTCTCCAGGTCTCTGCATGCCGTGAGCTGGTTTCATCATTTCGTTTTTCCGCTTGCTTAAAGAATGAAGATGGCCTCTGGATCTGTATTAAGCTGTGTTTATAGACTGCTTTGGGTAGTATTGACATTTTCACTGTGTTAATCCTTCTTGTCTATCAACATGGAGCCCTGTGGGTGTAGAGGTTACCGGCAGAGCTGCAGTCTGCATGGTCAGTAGTTGAAAACCGCCAGCAGATCCTCAGCAGAAAGACTGCGCTCTCCATGCTTGTGGACACTGACAATCTCAGAAACCCACAGGGGGTCACTGGGAATCAGCATTGTCTGCAATTCAGTCAGAGTTATCCATGAACTTGGAAGCTTCTTCCACATATGCATGCAGGTCTTCCTTGGTTTCTTATTAGAGTGTTCAATAGTTTCTTTGGACAATTCTCTTTTCCCCAGATTAGATTTATTCCTCTCTCTCTCTCTCTCTCTCTCACTGTCTCATTTTCTCCACTATTGTAAATTATATTATTTTTTAAATTCCCTGCAGAGATCTCTTCATTAGTATATAAAAATATAACTGACTTTTATATGTTAATCTTTTATCTGGCCACACGATTGAATCTCTTAAATGTTTCCAAGAATGTTTTCTCAATTCTATTTTAATACTCTCTATATAAAATCATATGATATGCAATTATGAGAATTTCACTTCTTTACGAATTTGTATTCCTTTGTGTGCTAGGCAGGGTTCTCTAGAGAAATAAATCAATGGTGCTTATTTGAGTATATGTATATAAATATACATATGTACATAAATATCAATTTTTACATCAAAAAGTGGCTCAGATTTTGCAGAAGTGGGTTAATCCAGTCTAGTTCATGTTTGAGGCTCACATGTAAATTAAAAGCTTCTCCTCAACCATGAAGGGGCTGAGAAAAAGAAAGCAGGAAGCTGAAGGCTCATGTATGCAGAACTGAATGAATCTGAGTTTGGCCGAATTAGTCAAGCTTGGTACACTGCTGTAAACAGTGTACGAGGTCTGTACACTGGATAGTTTCTGGGATCCACAGGTGATAGAACTGAAGGCTCATAAAGCAGATGTGGGACTCTGATCCAGTGAGAGAAAAAGTGAACTAGGTTTCGAATATGCCAACCTATACCAAGTATAAGCCACGCTCTGAATGAACACTCCCTCACTTTTTTCAAGGATGTAAACACATTAAGGACGTAGGATTCTATCTATGAAACACTTGTCTTTCAGGTCGTCACATTGTGGTGGCTTGTCTGTTGCTCTGATGCCTGAAGCTGATATTTCAAATAACGGCAAGGTCTCCGAATGTGAACACATTTCTGCAGAGCTACCAGACTAAAAACAGGCTACAAAGATGGTGTAGACTGTCCATTTCAGAGAACCAGCCACTGACTTAATGTATAACATGACCAGCAAACCATGATCAGTATGGGAAAACCTCATAAAAAAATCATTAGAACATTATTGGAGAGAGTGCCAGGAGATGAGCCCCACAGGTCAGAATGCACACAAAATGCAACTGGGGAAGAGCTGTGTTCTCAAGCTAGAGTCAATGCCTTGTGTGCAGTGTTAACCTGTAGGAGCAAGGCCTTCTGTCAGGGGAGCCAGCCCCTAACAAATCATCATAGGTCCAGCATGTGCAATTGTACACCAATAATATATATAAAGATTACAGTAAAGTCAAAGAGAATAAGAGAGATAAAGAGAATGTACAATGCAGGAGTCAGACACATCTCATGGTAGCATGCTCACCTCAGCTCCGTTTGGAGGTGCACATGGGGATCAAGGTGTGAATGACAGGAGAGAGAGTGATTTATTTCTAACTAAGGCTTATATACATTTTGGTGTCGGGCAAGACCCCTAATTACAGGTAAAGACAACGTCACAGGAAGGGGTTGTACTGTAGATAATTCAGTAGTAAGAGAGGGAAATCTAAGGGTATACACGCAATAGGAAGGGAAGGGATTGGGGGTATACATGTGGCAAGACGGGCAGATCCTAGATTCATGATGGCGGCCTAACCTTGATGATCCTTGAGTTGGAGACTTGATTTATTCTAATCTTTCAGGAGAAGCAATCTATTGTCCCTAACAGTAGGGAGTGAACCCCACCTATGGCCGCAGGACAGACAATAGGGTCTGCTTTCTCCGGATGGTTGGTCCCTTCAGAGAGATAACTTTATAATCACTTACCATTAGTTGTAAGCAGTGTCCTAGGACCAACATATATTTGGGGGAGATGATTTGGGGAGGAGTTTTTTTATATCCACAGAACTTCAAGACATTGATTTGCAGATGGAGCATGACTCCATAGGAGAAGAAACAGCTACAACATTCTAGTAATAATTGAAACTTCATAGGTACACAGTATCAATCTAGGAAAATCAGAAGTTGTCAAAATCAGAAGTTGTCATAAAGGTTGATGTTCTGGTTGTTAATGAGCTGGAATGGACTGCCATTGGCCATGTTGATTCAGAGAATCATGGTTTAATATGCTTAAAACGGCAGTTTCATAAGTAATGGCATCTCATTCATCATCAAAAAGAACTTTTCAGGATCTATCTTGAAGTACAATGTTATCTGTGATAGGATATTATCTATCTACACACAAAGAGATCTAGATAATGCTAATAATTGTGTGAATAATAAATTAATTTATTTATATGAAGTCCTTAGGACAGGACGGACATGCGGTTCCCATGGCATTAATTACTGTTCCTAAGTAGCATAGTCTTTTAATCATGTGAATGCATAATAAATTTACTAGCCATTTCCCTACTTGGGCCACTTATCTTGTTACTAACAGTTTTGTACACAAATTTTTGTGTACTCTGGATTTCCTCACGGTAGTTTCCTGGAACTGATCTTATTACTGGATACTAAGGCTATCAAGTATCCGACCTTTGGGTGGTGGTGTGGGGAAGTGCTGGGAAAATATGACTTTTTAAGTCGGCTGGGCTTTGGCACAGAGAATTGATCCTCCAAGAGTTGCGGCGTGATGCTCATTTACCTCTCGCTTCAGGCCTGGCACCAAGGAGGCTTGTGGGAAGCACTGGCTCTGCTGGGGTGAGAGACTGGCAGCCATTGTTCTTCTGGTCGAGAGTCTGAGCCATGTGCTTGAGCCTGAATGTCACATTGGGTGCCCTCTGTGATCAGGGCCTGCTGTGCCAGAGCACAGACATTTCCCTTGCTATCCGTACAGTGCAGTTTCTTAAGTAATGGCCTCTCATTCATCATCAACAAGAACTTTACACCATCTCTCTTGGAATACAATGCTGTCTGTGATAGGATAATACCCAGGTACACATAAAGAGACCCAATAGATACACTTAGTATGCAAATTCATGCACTAGTCAATGAAGCTAATAATAAAGAAATTGAAGAATATTACACAGAATTGAGCATATGTGCAATGAAGAAGAATTGGTTATTATTGGCAATTGGAATGCAGAAGTGGGAGACAAAAAGGAGGAAAGAGTCATTGAAAAACACGTTCTTGGTGAGGAAACCAAGTTGGAGAGTGCACGAAATTTGCGAAGTTTATCATTCTTCCAGGGAAAATGCCCTGTTTTGCCAACACAAGTGGCAAATCTATACCTGGATTTCTCCAAGTGGATTCCACAGAAATCAAATTGAGCACCTCCAGGGGAAGAGACTCTGGAGAAGCTCAATATCAGCAGCTAAAAGCAGGAAAGGAGTTGACTGTGGAACAAGCCATCAAGTGTTATTGTACAAATTCAGGTTAAAGCTGAAGAAAATAAAAGAAGTCTAAAAGAGCCCAAATATGATGTTACAGATGCTCCCCCCCTGAATTTCTAGAATGATTTAAGAACATATTGAATATGTTCAAAACTAATGCATCCAATCTATGTGGTGGGAGAACATGAAGAGCCTGAAATAAGAAGAAATCAAGCAATCATTAAAAGGACAGGAAAAAATTAAAGATGCAAGTGGACGTCAGAAAAGTCTCTGAGACTTGTCTGAATGGTACCGTGAATGGAAAATGAAGAAATGATGAAATCAAAGAGCTAAGTAGAACATTTCAAAGGGCAGCTGGAGAAAATGTAAAATATCATAGTAATCTGTGGAAAATCATAGAGATAAAAAAGAAAGAACATGCTCAATGTATCTTAAACTGAAGAAAACTTCAAGCCTGGAGTTGCAACATTGAAAGATTCGATGGGAAGTCTATTGAATGATGCAAGAAGCATCCAGAAAATTTGGACAAAATGCACAGTCACTGCGCCAAAATGAACTGTGACCATTCCCCCATTCCAAGAGCAAATGAGACTGAAGGGAGACCTTCAAGCTGCATTAAAAGCATTAGCCAAACACAAGGCTCCAGGAATTGATGAAACACCAATTGAAAGGTTTCAACCAGCTTATAAAATGCTGGAAACACGAGTCTATGCCAGGAATTGTTGAGTGACAGCTCCATTGCCAAGTGACTGCAAGAGATCCGTATTTGTGCCCATTTCTAAGAAAGGCAGCCTAACTTAATGCTCAAACTATGGAACAGTAGCAGTGATATCACATGCCACTAAAATTCTGCTAAAGATCGTTCCATAACAGATGCGATAATACATTGACAGAGAGTTGCCAAAGTCCAAGCCACAGTCAGAAGATGACGTGGGAAAATGGATATCGTTGCTGCTGTCAGAGGACTGTTGACCGAAAGCAGAGGATGACAGAAAGATGCTTACTTGCTCTTTATTGACTATGCAATGGCATTCAACTGGGTGAAACAAAAAAATCTACAGGGAGCCTGGAGAAGAATGGTAATTCCCAGGTGCCTGATTGTGCTCATGTAGAACCTGTACAAGGATCAAGAGGCAGGTGGGTGGACAGGACAAAGAAATTCTGCACGTTTTAAAATTAGGTGAGGGTGTGCCAGGGATGAAACCACTCCCCAAACTGAGTGACTCTGTAGGATGAGCAAATAACCAGGAAAGCTGGGCCGAAGGAAGAAGAATGGGGCATCAGGGTTACAGGAAAACATATTAACAACCGTCCAGCTGCATATAGCACAACCTTGCTTGCTGAAACTGAGGAGGACTTGGCACACTCTCTGATGAAGATCAAGGATTGCAGCCCTCGGTGTGGATTAGAGTTCAATATGAAGAAAATAATCATCCTCACAACTGAACCCAAAGGCAGCAGCATGATAAACAGAGAAAAGATGGAAGTGGTCAAAGATTTCATCTCGCTTGGGTCCAGAATCACTCCTCCTGGAAGCAGCAGGCAAGAGATGAAATTATGCATTCCATTGGGTAAATCTGCCACACAAGACTTCTTTAAAATGTTGAAAAGCAAGGATATTACTTTGAAGACCAAGGTGTGCATGACCAAACCGTGGTATTTTCAATGGTCTCTGATGCATGTTTCCACAAGCTGGTGAAGCACCAGAAGTACTCTTTCATCTGTGCCTGAATAATTGGAGGACAGGTAATTGGCCAACTGACTAGAAGAGATTCACATTTGCACCCATTCCAAATAAAGTTGACCCAACAGGATAGAACTATATTGTTCACACTGTACAACAATGTCACTGATATCACAAGCCAGTAAAATTCCATTGAAGATTAGGCAACAGCACTTGCCGTAGTACATTGATTGGGAGCTGGGAGAGATTCTGGCCAGATTCAAGGAGAATGAAGAAAAGGGATATCCTTGCAGCTGCGAAGTGTATCTTGTTTACAAACAGAATACCAAAGGTTGTTTACTTACTCCCACGAAGATTTTAAAGTGTCAGAAACGCCAAGGAGTCATTCCACTCTGCTGCAGAGTTTCTATGAGTCAGAATCAACATGGGTGGTTTCCTGGAGTCTCTGAGAGCCTTGACAGTATGGTGGCTAGGCACTTTGTTACTAGGCAAAAGCTCAGTGGCTCTAACGCACCTGCTATCAGCCTCATGGGAGGAAGAGGTGGCAGTCTGCTTCCACACAGATTCATAGGCCTGGAAGCCCTGCGGGGCAGTTCTGCTCTCCGCTGCAGCATCACTGTCAGCTGGAATTGACTTGGTGAATGTTTGGGCTTGGAGTTTCTAGTGGAGAAGTTGAATGGGCTCAGCTGATCACCAAAAAGTAGGAGGTTTGGGTTCATCCACAGGCACTTCCAAAGAAAGGCCTGGCAATTTCCTTCTGAAAGGTCAACCATTAAGCAGCTGATGGAACACAATTCTCCTCTGACACATATGGAATGGTCATGCAGTCCAGAAAGGTCCAGTCAACTCATAGACAACATGTTTTCTTACATACACAACAGATATACAAAGTTATTTTAAACCAAAGCCAGGCTGACATTATTTTTATAAGCAGTTTAAATACTTAAAGCACACCAGTGTTTGACATGTAGCCAAGGACATGTAGACTATATTTTACCAGAGGCCTTTAAAGTAGATGAAGATAGTCATTCTGCGGACAGGAGAGTGAGTTAGTTTATTGTGCCAACCTGGCCGATGAACACGTGGGATTAATTGAAGGGCAGAGGGATAAATGGCTAAAGTGAGCCTCACCTTTTGAGTGGTCGGGTCTCTTGCTTTGTCTCTTGCCTCAGCTTACAAGGCTGACTTCTTGCAAGACATCCCCAATGAGAAGTCATATGGACCTACCCCAATGCAGCTCTGGGTGCTGGAACAGCCATGTAGAGACCCCTGCCAGCACTGAGATGCTTACACGTTCACTGACTTGGCTTTCCTCCTGCCGTCGCCATCATTACATTTGTTTTATGAGATGGAGGAGGACTTTGTGGACTGGTGTTAGACATATGGGTTAATTTTGAACTTGTAGACTTGGGAAGCACTGGGTAGGGATATTTTGTTGATGCCCACTTAACCTTTATATAAAACTCTCTCTTATACATGAGTTTCTGGATTTGTTTCTCTAAAGCACCAGACTAATACAACCGCACTCTCTCATCAATCACTTACCTCTGTCGTCATTGCTGCTATAGCACCCAAGAAATAAAAGCAAACTCACTGCCATGGAGTCAGTTCTGACTCAGAGTCACATTACATGACAGAGAACGGCCCCTGTGGGTTTCTGAGACCACAAAGCTTCCCAGGAGGACAAAGCCTGACCTTTCTCCATCAAGGGGACTACTGGTTCTGAACTAGCTAGCAGCCCAATGGGTGACTCGTCGTGCCATTAGATATAGATAGTCTCAAATGCACGTCTGATACCAAGGGCTGCAAACAAAAGAAAAGAATGTTATCCAAACATCTCAACAATGGTTTTTGGATATTTGAAACAATATTTTGCCTATTTTAGGTAACAAAATTTCATTAAATTTATCTTGATTTGTTCTGTTTCAATTTGTTAATCATAACTTTAAACTTATACACTCAAAGATGCCTTGTATAATTTTTATCTGCATAATCCTTATCTGGGGAAACCCATCATATATTTTCTCCTTGCTTCATTCTTGCCTGCTTGTGGTGAAGAAAGCTGATGGTGCTCAGCTATCAAAAGGGACAGCATCTGGGGTCTTCAAGGCTTGAAGATAAACAAGCGGCCACGTAGCTCAGAAGCAACAAAGCTCACGTGGAAGAAGCACACCAGCCTGTGTGACCATGAGGTGTTGAAAGGATTAGGTATCAGGCATCAAAGAACAAAAAAAAAATCATATCATTGTGAATGAGGGTGAGTGCATAGTGGAGAGCCAAAGCCCATCTGTTCGCAACTTGACACCTGCTTAAAGAAGGGTTGTGGGGAGGAGACGAGCCAGTCATGGTACAGGGTATCAATGATGAAACATACAACTTTCCACTAGTTTCTAAATGCTTCCTCCCCACCATTATCATGATCCAATTCTGCTTTACAAATCTGGCTAGACCAGAGGATTTACATTGGTACAGAGAAGAACTGGAAACACAGGGAAACCAGGACAGATGATCTCATCAGGACCAGTGATGAGAGTGGTGATACAAGGAGGGTGGAGGGAAGGTGGGGTAGAAAGGGGGAACCGATTACAGGATCTACATGGAAACCCCTCCCTGGGGGAGGGACAATAGAAAAGTGGGTGAAGGTAGACATTGGACAGTGTAAGGTATGACACAATAATTTAAATGATCAAGAGTTCATGAGGGAGGGGGGCAGGGAGGAATGGAGGAAATGAGGAACTGTTATCAAGGGCTCAAGTAGAAAGACAATGTTTTGAGAATGATGATGGCAACAAATGTACAAATGTGCTTGACACAATGGATGGATTTCTGCATTGTGATAAAAATAGTATCGCCCCCAATAAAATTATTTGGAAAAAACTCATTAATTCATCTCACTTCCCTTTCTAACACCCCCTGCAGCTTCCTAGCACATGTCTTCCCCGTGGTCTATATTGTTAGCTGCTGTCCAGTCCACTTGGACTCAAGGTGACTCATGGGAGACTCAGAGTAGAGCCGTGCTCCATCGGGCTTAGAGCTGAATTTCAGAAGTAGATCTCCATGTTTTCCTCCAAGGCACATCGGGTCGAGTTCAAACTGTCCACCTTTGGCCTAGCTGCTAAGCACTTGCCAGTTGGCACTTCTAACAGTCTATAGATCCCTGCTCACCTGCGCCCTGTTATTTTTACATCGTGTCTCCCCCCCTCTCCCTACATCAGTCGCTCCGTCCTACACATGTTGACTTTGTTCCTGTTCTCTAAGCAGGTTGACCAAGTGCTCAGTTCAGGTCATTGGTTTGCAGCTTCCAGGAATTCTTGGTCTCCAAGTCTGTGCAAACCGTCCTCCATCATCTGTTTCTGGTTTCTGCCTTCAATTCAGGCCTTGAGCATCCAGCCTGAACCAGCACTTCCATCCAAGCTCCAGCTCCTGACTGTACTTTCCTTCCTGTTGGCGATCATCACTCTCCAGTGTCTTCTCTGAGGAGTCTTCCTTTGATGGCATCCTTTTATTTTCTAATAGAAATGCAGACATTGTGCTGCCAAGTCAACTGTGACTCAGTCATCCCGGGGTACGCAGTGGACCTGTTCCATGGGCTTCCCAAGGCTGTCGTCTGCACAGAAGCAGACAGCCACCTGTCTCTCCATGGAGGAGCTGGTGAGATCACACCACTAACTTTCAGGTTGTAGTCAAACACGTAACCAACATGCCTTTCAAACAGAATTCAATATGATAGAATTTCCTTCTGTAATTCATTTCCACATGTGGAAAGTGGAGATACACGGGGGATAGGCTGCAGAAGAATGCTACAGAATTCAAACTTCCAGACAATGCAGCTATGAAGTAATGGCAAAGTTGTTAAGCATTGGGTTATGACCCAAACCCAAAGTCAGCCAGAGCTCCTAATCCCAGGAGCCAGACTGGTTCCCTACTCCCATCAAGAGTCAAAGTCTGAAAAACATTGAGAGGAAAGGGGCATGTGGGTCTCAAAGAAGACAATTACATCTTGGTTTCTAAGCAAAGGAGGAGGAACAAGCTCCCAACAGGAAAATTTGCTAAGTAATACTTATTGTTAAGTGCAAGAGAGACCTAGATTTAGGTTCCTGATTGGACACTTTTGACCTAGTTTCAATGTAGCTCTTGGTGATCCATTCCATGCACTATAGATGACTGGGAATTTAGATTCTGTGCTTTCAAGGCACACAAAATCCTTCATAAGCGACACCAGGCAGACTCAATGTGGATACCCCCCTATGTGAACTGGGTTTGACCCCAAACTCACCTGTAACTATTGTTCTTAAGGCAAAACTCCCCAGTTCTGAAGGGATAGGATAATGCTTTTTACTCCACTGAAGATTTGCAGTCTCACAGACACACAGGGTATTTCTACCCTGCTCTGGAGGGTCACTATAAGTCAACACTGACTTGATGGCAAAGGAAGAGATGCCAGAGGGCAATGATTGATAATGTTCTTTAATATAAAGTGACAATGTTGCCTCTAAGATGAACCAGGGATATATATGAGCCATAGACACATGAATGGATTGGGGGCTTGCACTTAATTCTTGCCCCAGTGAGAGAACAATTGCTTCTTATGACCTGACCCTGCTTGATGCTCTTCGCATAAAGAGATCACTGACGGTTTGGGTGCTACAGCAAAGTGTGGTGAAGGAACTAGATGGTGCCTGGCTATCTGAGAATAGCATCTGGAGCCTTGAAGGCTTCTTTTCAAACCAGCAACCATTGAAGAGAGGCCTCGACTAAGTCTACGTGGAAGAAGCATCCATTCTGTGTGATCCAAGAACTGTAAATAATATCATCCAAACCGAAAATTTTCTAGCTCAAGAAATTAGAATTTCTCTAGGCTCAGCTTGTGAGATTAAATTATGAACTCCTGGTTTGCAGTTCAGGGATGACAGGGTTGATCCAAAACCCATTTGCAGGATCCACACATGGATTCAGCCTCAGATGAACCCTCTCTCCTCACAGCCGAAGGAGGGCCATAGTCCTGTCACCAGACACAGAGCATTGTACAGTGGATTATGGGACACATGGGTAGGTTAAAATGTATTCTTTAATTTTCCTTTGGACCCCCTTTTAAAGCTAATTCAATTTTTCTATCTTTTTTAAATGTGAAGGATAAATGGACATGGATTAAGCCACTGTGTAATCCCCACTGACCACGGACCTAGTATGGGGATAGCCTTGCTAATATGTTGAACGTACTAAAAAGTTTATTATTACAGATGCAGTTAGGGTAAAATTAAGCACTCGTATCATTTGATATCCCTTGTGACCCATTTACATTTGTTCTCCTTTTTAATATTTCTTGCTTTCTTTTACGTTGAGGTTCTTATCTGTTTTGTCTTGTTGTTCTTGTTAGTTTACCTGTTGCTTGCTTGTATATGAAATCCAGGGTAGGTAAATCTATAGAGACCATAAATGGATTACATGTCCGTTGGGGGTCAGGCAGAGAAGATTGGGGGGGAACTGCTAGATGTAACAATGAGTGGTACACTAAAAAAATGTTCTAAAATTGATTGTGGTGATGATGGTACAATTCTTTTGGAGTTGTTCGAACTATTGAAAATTATGATGTGTTGATTATATGCCAATAAAACTGTTAGGGTAAGAGAGACGACCCTACAAGAGCACCACCTCTTTGTCTCTTGAATGAGCTAGCTATCACAGGTGTGCAGGGACTAGTTACTGAATGGATGAATCAATGGACACATTGTGGCACTTATAAAAACACATATTTTTCTTTTTAATCATTTTATTAAGGACTCATACAACTCCTAACACAATCCATACATACATCCCTTGTTTCAAGTACATTTGTACATTCATTGCCCTCATCATTCTCAAAACATTTGCTTTCTACTTCAGGCTCGCTATCAGCTCTGCATTTTTCCTCTCCCTCCCTGAACCGCTCCCCACGCCCATGAACCATTGATAATTTATAAATTATTATATTTTCTCATCTCTTACACTCTCTGAGGTCTCCTTTCACCCACATTTCTGTTCTCCGTCCTCCAGGGAGTGAGTTATATGTAGATTCTTTCCATCGTTTCCCCTTTTCTACCCCACCTCGCTCCACCCTCCCTGTATCACCACTCTTACCACTGGTCCTGAAGGGGTCATCTGTCCTGGATTCCCTGTTTCCACTTTCTATCTGTAATAGGGAGCATCCTTTGGTCTAGCTGAATTTATAAGGTAGAATTGGGATCATGATAGTGGTGAGGGTGGAGGAAGCATTTAAGAACTAGAGAAAAATTGTATGTTTCATCATTGTTACACTGAACCATGACGGGCTCATCTGCTCCCCGTGACCCTTCAGTTGCCTACAGATGGACTTTGGGTCCTCACTCCACTTGCCCCCTCATTCACAATGATATTATTTTCTTCTTCAATGCCTGATACCTGATCCCTTCAAAGCGTCTGATCACACAGGATGGTGTGCTTCTGACATATGGGCTTTTTTGCTTCTCAGCTAGATGGCCACTTGTTTACCTTCAAGCCTTTAAGAACCCATATGCTATATCTTTTGATAGCCGAGCACCATCAGCTTTCTTCACCACATTTGCTGATGCACCCATTTGTCTTCAGAGATCGTGTCGGGAAGGTGAGCAGAATGGAAAGCCAGGTTAATGGAACAAAGTGTTCCTGCATTGAGGGTGTACTTGAGTGGAGGCCCAATGTCCATCTGCTACCTTAGTATGAAACCTACAAATATATACACATAGATATATTTCCCCACCATCATATATAAATATATTTTAATATGTACAAGGCTGTGTTTAGACCTCTACAAGTTCCCTTTGCCACCTAGTTCTTTCCTCGATTTCCTTTTACTTTCCTCCTGTACCACTATCATCTTCAGGCTTCATTTGGGTTTCAGAAATTCCTCTGGGTTACATGGCCCTTGGTAAAGCCCTACCAGGCCTCTTACACTTCCACACCACTGATTTTTGGATCACTTGTTGTTCCCTTGTCCTGAGTGTGTTAATATCACTTCCTTTCCCCCACCTTCTCTTCTCCCATATCCCCCCTGGGACTATCGGTCCCTTTATTTTCTCCTGTAGATTGTTTATCCAGCATATCTTATCTGTATAGACCTGCAGAGATAATAATATGTAGAAAAACAAGACAGAGCAAAACAAAGTACAAAACAAAACAACAACACCACACACAAAAGAGAAAACAATGACAAAAAACTGAAAAGCGTGTAAATGCTTCAATCTCTTTGGTGACTTTTAGGAGTGTTTTCCGGTGTAGTCTGATGGGGTGCCACGCCCTGGGATCAAAGTCTATTTTTGGCACTCCCTTGGGACTTCCTTGATCTGCTCCTCTTGCTATCCTGTTACATACCTCAATGTATTGAGCTGAGATCTGGCACAATTTCCACACTGTGTCTCCATCATTGTCCCCTCTAGAGGTATGGATCAACGAGTCTCATAGCGGGGCCCATACATATTTTTTAACAACCCAAAATGGGGCCAAATGACAAATTTAGAGAAATGAGGCATGATCAAGTTTGAGGATCATGGGGAAAAGAGACAATGTGATACAGACACTGCAAGCAACATTCCAAGAGTATATTTATTGAATGTGATCTTCTACGGACAAGGCTGGATTTTGGTGAATGAGGGCATGGCCATCGTGGGACATTGATGGATAGAAACCCTGGGAGAGCTTTCTACTATTTCTGGGCATATCTATTTTCCAGCAGCCTGGCGACAATATTCAGGAACTCGTAAAGCTGAACCGATGCTGATACGTTATTATCCAGGTCTCGAAACATTTGGCCAACAGCAGCCTGATCTTTAGTGTTCTAGGAGAAAGGGACACAGAGACTGTGCAATCATAACATCCAAAAAAGGTACATGCCCTCTTCTCTAGAGACCCCAAACCCCTCAAAATTCATCCTGGGGCTGCGGGGAGGCTTAGGAACTTAACCCATTATCCAGACTATGGGAGTTAAGCTCATGTGACAGACAGAGGAAGGAGGGAGGACACTGGGGAACCAGCCTGGACTCCTATAAGGCCCCACCTGGAAGGTACCCCAGAGGTCCTAGCACCCACACCCTCCCAGCTGTGAGGAAACCGACCCCAGAGAGGAGTGTGTACAGCCGAAGGTGACAGGTGAGCTATAAAGAAAGGGAAGGGGAGTAACTTCTTCAAAGCTGGCAAATAGCCCTGCATGTGGGGCTGCCCCTCTTAGTAGGGCTCTAAGTGTGGCTGCTCCTCACCCTCTCCTGTGCTAACACCGTCCTCCTGGCCTTGACATGGTCCCCATGGAGCAGCTTCAGATGTGAGGCCCCACATACCTTGAGGGTGTTGGGAAGTTCATTTGTTAGCAGTTTCTTCACTTCACCTTTAGTGAGCTTATCAGGGTTCCCAGACTCCCCTGAGTACTGTTGGAAGATGCTCCTGATCCCCTCCAAGTGCTCTTCGAGCTTGGTCATGCTGCCAACCTCTAGCTACCCTGTGAGGAGACACAAGAAGTTCAGCTCTGCCTTCTCACCACCCTCATTGCATCCTTGATTTCTCCATCACAGATTTAGAGATCAACAAGACTTCCCCAGGTTTGTATTGAAAGTTCTTGGCTCCATTTCATCTGGACAGAATTCTTCCTCTTTAGATAGAATGGTGAAGAGAAGTAAAATCTAAAAGATTCCCTCTGGTTGTCCCAAAATGTTCCTTCCATCCCACCCATCCATGAAGGAGAATCATCCATCCATAAGGTATTTGTCACTCAAGCTAAACTGGGAAGGGTCCTGTGGCCCACACTCCCAGATGAGAGTCTCTGGCCCTCCACCCAGAGGGCTGACACCATCAAACGTCACCTTAGTGCATAGCCAGCGAGTTGATTCCAACTCACGGAGACCATACAGGACAAAGGAACAGCACTCTCTCAGTATTTTATGGGAACAGACAGCCAGATTTTCCTCACACAGAGCAGCGGGTGAACTTGAACTGCTGATCTTGATGATGGCCGTCCAATATGTAACCCATTGTGCCACACTCCAATTAAAAACAAAATCACCAAACTCACTACCAGCAAATCCATTCTGGCTTATACAGACTCTACCTTGCCATAACTGTTCATCCTGGGACAAACTGTTCATACTTGGGACAAAATACCGGCAACCCAGCCTTGCTAAGGCCAACAGTGGATTGTGGCTTAAAATCTGAAAAATAATCATTATTCTACAGACCAAACCAAGATAAGGGTATTTACCTGTCAATGTAAGGTAAGCACAGACCCGGAAGCAAACAGACACACTCATAAAGGAAAGTGGGTCTGGGAGGTTTATATAAGACACTCTTCACTGTGGGTGAGGAAATCCCCTCTGGTTCATCTGAAGCAATTTTTGGACATGCTCTCTTTCTCAAAAGAAACTTGTAATCTGTGGCTTCGACTGAAATATGAGCACCTCAGATTGCACCACTTTTGTTCACTCTGAATCAAAATTATTTTCCTTGCCCACATACATCACACCTTGTACTTCCTTAATTTGGAATAAGCCTGCCTGGAAAAGGAAGGGAGAAAGAGACATTTGCCAGTCATCTATCATAACAAAAATGATCATGACAATAAACATGAACATGTAGTCCAGAAAGAGAAAAGAGTTGTTTGGTTAAATTCGAAGGAACTCGCAATAAACCATGGCCTTTCTTAATGGTAGTGTATTAAACTTCACTCATTAATTCTGACAAATACACACTGGGAGAAAGACCCGGGCCTGGATCTGCAACCAAGAAACCTACGGTCAGCTTAAGTCTACCAGAACCAACGTGGAGTCACCTAAAAACAGTACCAGCAATGTAAGATGTCAGTTCATAAAACAAGCATTAATAAATTCAAAAACATTGAGATCATACAAATCACCTTTTCAGACCATAATGCTGTAAAGTTAAAATCAACCCTACAATCATAATTCCTTAAAACAAATGAAAACAAAAACACACCAAATCAAAAACTGTGGGACACAGCAAAAGTAGTACACAGAGGGCAGTTTAGAGCAATATCTGCCCACATCAATAAGTCACAAAGAATTGCAACAAACACCTTAGTATATCAACAACAGCAACACCTGGAACAAAATGCAGCAAAATGTATCAGATATTAGAAGAAAATAAATAATAAAGATTAGGTCATACTGGTTCTTTGAAAATATTAACAAAAATGACAAAATGATGACAAACCTAACAAATGAAAACAATGAGGAAAAAAGCATTCTGTGAATAAGATGAAATCAAAGATGTTATTTTCACATAACCAAATGAGATAAAAATATGATAGCACAGTATTATGAAGAATTGCTTACAACAAATTACAAAAAAAATTTTTCAAATTGCACAAAATTCTAGAACACATTATTTCCCTAAATTACCACAGAATGATGTGGAAAATCTCAATAAGCCTACAACACAGAAAGAAAAAGATCTAGTCATTTTTAAAACTTTCCAAAATCAAAAAGTTCAAGTACAGATGGTTTCACTGAGAAATTCAGCCAAACATTTAGAAAAGACTTATCATATATACTCATGTATAAGCCGAGTTTTTCCGCACAAAAAATGTGATGAAAAACTGGGGTTCGGCTTATACATGGCTCAGTGGTACCCCAGTGAGGTGCAACATCTTGCCGGAACACTCTAGAGGTAACCGGATGAGCGCCCATTATCTCGCAGGTGATTCTCCGCTGTTCATTCAAAGCCCCGCTGACACTGCAGGGCTTTGAATGTTTGTTTACTAACACCTAACCAATCAGAGCCGTCCGATGACTTGTGTCTTTGAATAAGCCTTTTAAAGACCATGTGGGAAGGATGTGTCATGAATGGATGTCATCTGGTCAAGCCCGACAAACAAAAGGAGGAAATCTCATGAAGACTGACAGAGAGTTAATAGCAAGGTGGGTTAGAGATGCATGGGAAGACATTCCAGAAGACGTGGTGCGACATGCCTTCCAGAAATGTAGTATTAGTAATGCTATGGGTGGCAGTGAAGACTGCGCTTTGTATGAAAATGACAGCAGTGATGGTGATGACGGCGATCTCAGTGAGGACAGCATCTATGATGAACTCACACCAGCTGAAGCTCTGCATTGGGATACGGATGATGAGGAGGAATCCAGTTTTGAAGGATTTTAACTCTTTACATTTTAGCTTGGTTGCTGATTGAGCTCAGGGAATAGTACTCTTAAGGTATCATTGTTGATACCTTATTGTTTTTGTTGAACCTATTTTCCACTTACTGTGCTGGTTTACTAATGTTAAATGACTTGTTGTCCTTTTATTTATTTTTTATTTAAAATAAATATTTAAATACATTACCCCACTGATGTCTCAATTTTTAGCAATTTTATTTTCATTTGTTTTGATTATTGAAACTTACCAATAGTTTCTGCATTTCTACCCTAGGTTTATATGCGAGTCAATCAGTTTTTCTGGTTTCCCAGGTAATAATTAGGTACTTCAGCTTATACTCGGATCAGCTTATATTTGAGTATATACGGTAATGCCAAATTTATCTAACCTATGCACAATATGCAATGGGAAAGTAGACTTCCAAACTCATTTTATAAAGCAACCCTCACTGACTCCTAAACGAAGTATCAAGAACAAAAAATACAACACACAAATGCAAACATCATTTAATTGTAGAAAAACAATGTGATTCAAAGCAATAAATAAAATAAAGGAGAAGAGCCATATGATTATATCAATTGATGCAGAAAAAGCATTTGAGATAATTCAACACCTATTCCTGATTTTTTTTAATTCACTAAAATAGTTATAGAAGGAAAGATGCTCAACATCTTGAAACTCATGTATGGGAAACCAATCACCTGCATCTTACTTAATGGAGAGAAATTGAAACCACTTCCTCTTACAACAGGAATTACACCAGGTTGCCCTTCATCACCACTTTTATTTCAAACAGTTCAGGAAGTTTTAGCCAGAATTATGAGACTTAAAAATCAAACTAAAGGTATTCACATAGGCACAGAATAAATGAATATCTCCTTATTTGCAGTTAACATAATCCTTTATTAGGAAAAACTCAAAGATTCAATTAAACAATTGCTTGGACTGTTGCTTGAAGTAATTGGCAGCATAACAGGCTATAAGATCAACAGCATATGGAAACAATCCAAATTCCCATCAACAGACAAATGGATTAAAAAAACTGTGGTACATACGTACAATGGAGTACTGCGCATTCCTAAAAAGCAGTGATGAACCCACACAAGAGAGGGTATTGTTTATTTCTCTACAGGGAAAAAAGGGAACAGACTTCAACCTGGGGCCCCAAGATGTGAATACAACATACTGGCATGAAGCAGGGAACCAGAAGAGAGATCTGAGAGGCCAACCCCAAACCCAGTGTGGATACCCCACTAGCTGAACTGGCCCTGCTCAATGCTCTTCCTCATGAAGAGATCACTGACGGTTTGGGTGCTACAGCAAAGTGTGGTGAAGGAACTAGACAGTGCCTGGCTATCTGAGAATAGCATCCGGAGCCTTGAAGGCTTCTTTTCAAACCAGCAGCATCGAAGGGAGGCCTCGACTAAGTCCACGCGGAAGAAGCACCCATTCTGTGTGATCCAAGAACTGTAAATAATGTCATCGAAATCTAAAGGTTTTCTAACTCAAGAAATTAGAATTTCTCTAGGCTCAGTTTATGAGATTAAATTATGAACGTGTGGTTTGTAGAAGGCTGTGAATGACAGGGAAGCCTAAATGCAGGATCCACACATGGATTCAGCCTCAGCTGAACCCTCGCTGCTCCCAGCTGAGGGGTGCGAAGAGCCCTCTCACCACACACAGAGCATTGCACAGTGGATCATGGGACACGTGGGTGGGCTAAAATGTATTATCTTATTCTTTAATCTGCCTTTGGAGCCCTTTTAAAGCGAATTCAATGTTTCTTTCTTTTTTTAATGTGAAGGATAAATACACATGGATCAAGTCCCTGTGTAATCCCTACTGACCATGGACCTAGTATGTGGATAGCCTTGCTAACATGTAGAACGTACTAAAAAGTACATTATTACAGAGCAGTTAGGGTAAAACTAAGCACTCTTATCATTTGATATCCCTTATGATCCATTTAAATCTGTTTTCATTTTTAATATGTTTGCTTTCTTTTAGATTGAGGTTTTTTATCTGTTTTGTCTTCTTATTCTTATTGGTTTACCTGTTGTTTGTGTGGTTCTATGTGAAATCCAGTTGAGGTAAATATATAGAGAAGATAGCTGGATTAATGGTCCCTTGGGGGTATGGCAGGGAAGATTGGGGAGAAACTGCAACTTTAACAATGAGTAGTACAAAGAAGAATAAAATATTGTAAAACTGATTTTGGTGATAATTGTACAATTCATTTTGATTTGACTGAATATCTTAAATAGTACGATTTAGGAATTACATGCCAATAAAACTGTTGGGGTAGAAAAAAGAGAAAATGTACTCCAAGGGCACAATCTCTTTGTCACTTGTATGATCCAGCCATCACAGGTGCTCAGTGACTAGTTACAGAATGGATGAATGAATTAACAAAGGGTAGAATTGAAACAAACACATAATTTATTTTTAAAATGGGTCTAAATGAAGGCTGTACACGAATAAGACAAGATCAAATTGGAGGATCATGGGCACAACAAATATAAAATAATACAGACACTGCTAGCAACATTTCAAGAGTATGTTTATTGTATCTCATTTCCCTCTGACAAGGTTGGATTTGGGTTAATGAGGGCAAGGCCATCGTGGGACACTGATGCGAAAGAAACACTTGGAGAACTTTCTCCTCTTCCTGGGTCTTCTTGTCAGCCTATCTCAAAACCAGCACGCTGGCCACAAGTTTCAGGAAGTCATCAAGACTGAGAAGTACCTTTTTATTATTATCGAGGTCTTGGAACATTTGGCCAACAGCAGCCTGATCTTTAGTGTTCTAGGAGAAAGGGATATACAGACTGTGCACTCATAACATACAAACAAGGCCCAGCCCTCTTCTCTAGAGACTTCTTACCCCTCAAAGTTCATCCTGGGGCTGCGGGGAGGGTAAGGAACTTAACTCATTATCCAGACTGTGGGAGTTAAGCTCATGTGACAGACAGAGGAAGGAGAGAGGACACTGGGGAACCACCCCAGACTCCTGTAAGGATCCACCTGGAAAGTACCCCAGAGCTTCTAACACCAAGACTCTCCCTAGTTATGAGGAAACCAATCCCAGAGAGGAGTGTGTACAGCCAAAGGTGACAGGTGAGCTATAAAGGATCGGAAGGGGAGTAACTTCTTCAAAGCTGGCAGATAGCACTGTATGTGGGGCTGCCCCTCTTAGTAGGGCTCTAAGTGGGGCTGCCCCTCACCCTCTCCTCGTGCTAACACGATCCTCCTGGCCTTGACATGGTCCCCATGGAGCAGCTTCAGATGTGAGGCCCCACATACCTTGAGGGTGTTGGGAAGTTCATTTGTAAGCAGTTGCTTCACTTCGCCTTTAGTGAGCTTATCAGGGTTCCCGGACTCCCCTGAGTACTGTTGGAAGATGCTCCTGATCCCCTCCAAGTGCTCTTCGAGCTTGGTCATGCTGCCAACCTCTAGCTACCCTGTGAGGAGACACAAGAAGTTCAGCTCTGCCTTCTCACCACCCTCATTGCATCCTTGATTTCTCCATCACAGATTTAGAGATCAACAAGACTTCCCCAGGTTTGTATTGAAAGTTCTTGGCTCCATTTCATCTGGACAGAATTCTTCCTCTTTAGATAGAATGGTGAAGAGAAGTAAAATCTAAAAGATTCCCTCTGGTTGTCCCAAAATGTTCCTTCCATCCCACCCCATCCATGAAGGAGAATCATTCATCCATAAGGCATTAGTCACTCAAGCTAAACTGGGAAGGGTCCTGCGGCCCATAAGGCTCTTCACACTCCCAGATGAGAGTCTCTGGCCCTCTACCCAGAGGGCTGACACCATCAAACGTCACCTTAGTGCATAGCCAGCGAGTTGATTCCAACTCATGGAGACCCTACAGGACAAAGGAACAGCACTCTCTCAGTATTTTATGAGAGCAGACAGCCAGATTTTCCTCGCACAGAGCAGCGGGTGAACTTGAACTGCTGATCTTGACGATGGCCGTCCAATATGTAACCCATTGTGCCACACTCCAATTAAAAACAAAATCACCAAACTCACTACCAGCAAATCCATTCTGGCTTATACAGACTCTACCTTGCCATAACTGTTCATCCTGGGACAAACTGTTCATACTTGGGACAAAATACCGGCAACCCAGCCTTGCTAAGGCCAACAGTGGATTGTGGCTTAAAATCTGAAAAATAATCATTATTCTACAGACCAAACCAAGATAAGGGTATTTACCTGTCAATGTAAGGTAAGCACAGACCCGGAAGCAAACAGACACACTCATAAAGGAAAATGGGTCTGGGAGGTTTATATAAGACACTCTTCACTGTGGGTGAGGAAATCCCCTCTGGTTCATCTGAAGCAATTTTTGGACATGCCCTCTTTCTCAAAAGAAACTTGGAATCTGTGGCTTCAACTGAAATATGAGCACCTCAGATTGCACAACTTTTGTTCACTCTGATTCAAAATTCCTACCCTTGCCCACATACATCATACCTTGCACTCCCTTAACTTGGAATAAGCCTGCCTTGAAAAGGAAGGAAGAAAGAGACATTTGCCAGTCATCTATCACAACAAAAACGACCATGACAATAAACGTGAACATATAATCCAGAAAGAAAAAAGAGTTGTTTGGTTAAATTCAAAGGAATTCTACATCAACCATGCCCTTTCTTAATGGTAGTGTATTAAACTTCATTCATTAATTCTGACAAATACACAGTGGGAGAAAAACCCGGACCTGGATCTGCAGCCAAGAAACCTGCGGTCAGCTTAAGTCTACCAGAACTAACTTGGAGTCACCTAAAAACAGTACCAGCAATGTAAGATGTCCATTCATAAAGCAAGCATTAATAAATTCAAAAACATTGAGATCATACAAATCACCTTTTCAGACCATAATGCTGTAAAGATAGAAATCAACCCTACAATCATCATTCCTTAAAACAAATGAAAACAAAAACGCACCAAATCAAAAGCTGTGGGACACAGCAAAAGTAGTACACAGAGGGCAGTTTAGAGCAATATCTGCCCACATTAATAAATCACAAAGAATTGCAACAAACACCTTAGTATATCAACAACAGCAACACCTGGAACAAAATGCAACAAAATGTATCAGATATTAGAAGAAAATAAATAATAAAGATTAGGTCATACTGGTTCTTTGAAAATATTAACAAAATTGACAAACTGATGACAAACCTAACAAATGAAAACAATGAGGAAAAAAGCATTCTGTGAATAAGATGAAATCAAAGATATTATTTTCACATAACCAAATGAGATAAAAATATGATAGCACAGTATTATGAAGAATTGCTTACAACAAATTCCAAAAAATTTTTTTCAAATTGCACAAATTTCTAGAACACATTATTTCCCTAAATTACCACAGAATAATGTGGAAAATCTCAATAAGCCTACAACACAGAAAGAAAAAGATCTAGTCATTTTTAAAACTTTCCAAAATCAAAAAGTTCAAGTACAGATGGTTTCACTGGGAAATTCAGCCATTTAGAAAAGACCTACCTTATATAGTCATGTATAAGCCGAGTTTTTCCGCACAATGGGGTTCGGCTTATACATGGCTCAGTGGTACCCCAGTGAGGTGCAACATCTTGCTGGGGCACCCTGGAGGTAACCTGATGAGCGCCCATTATCTCGCGGGTGATTGCCCTTTCTCCACTGTTCATTCAAAGTCCCGCTGACACTGCAGGGCTTTGAATGTTTGTTTACTAACATCTAACCAATCAGAGCCGTCCGATGACATGTGTCTTCAAATAAGCCTTTTAAAGATCATGTTGGAAGAATGTGTCATGAATGGATGTCATCTGGTCAAGCCCGACAAACAAAAGGAGGAAATCTAATGAAGACTGACAGAGAGTTAATAGCAAAGTGGGTTCGAGATGCATGGGAAGACATTCCAGAAGACGTGGTGCGACATGCCTTCCAGAAATGTAGTATTAGTAATGCTATGGATAGCAGTTTAGACTGCACTTTGTATGAAAATGACAGCAGTGATGGTGATGACGGCGATCTCAGTGAGGACAGCATCTATGATGACCTCATACCAGCTGAAGCTCTGCATTGGGATACAGATAATGATGAGGAATCCAGTTTTGAAGGATTTTAACTCTTTACATTTTAGCTTGGTTGCTGATTGAGCTCAGGGAATAGTACTCTTAAGGTATCATTGTTGATACCTTATTGTTTTTGTTGAACCTATTTTCCACTTACTGTGCTGGTTTACTAATGTTAAATGACTTGTTGTCCTTTTATTTATTTTTTATTTAAAATAAATATTTAAATACATTACCCCACTGATGTCTCAATTTTTAGCAATTTTATTTTCATTTGTTTTGATTATTGAAACTTACCAATAGTTTCTGCATTTTCTACCCTAGGTTTATACGTGAGTCAATCAGTTTTTCTGGTTTCCCAGGTAATAATTAGGTACTTCAGCTTATACTCAGATCAGCTTATATTTGATTATATACGGTAATGCCAAATTTATCTAAACTACTCCACAATATGCAATGGGAAAGTAGACTTCCAAACTCATTTTATAAAGCAACCCTCACTGACTCCTAAACGAAGTATCAAGAAAAAAAAATACAACACACAAATGCAAACATCATTTAATTGTAGAAAAACAATGTGATTCAAAGCAATAAATAAAATAAAGGAGAAGAGCCATATGATTATATCAATTGATGCAGAAAAAGCATTTGAGATAATTCAACACCTATTCCTGATTTTTTTTTAATTCAGTAAAATAGTTATAGAAGGAAAGTTGCTCAACATCTTGAAACTCATGTATGGAAACCAATCACCTGCATCTTACTTAATGGAGAGAAATTGAAACCACTTCCTCTTACAACAGGAATTACACCAGGTTGCCCTTCATCACCACTTTTATTTCATACAGTTCAGGAAGTTTTAGCCAGAATTATGAGACTTAAAAATCAAACTAAAGGTATTCACATAGGCACAAAAGAAATTAATATCTCCTTATTTGCAGTTAACATAATCCTTTATTAGGAAAAACTCAAAGATTCAATTAAACAATTGCTTGGACTATTGCTTGAAGTAATTGGCAGCATAACAGGCTATAAGATCAACAGCATATGGAAACAATCTAAATTCCCATCAACAGTCGAATGGATTAAAAAAACTGTGGTACATACGTACAATGGAGTACTGCGCATTCCTAAAAAGCAGTGATGAATGCATGATGCACTCGCCACATGGGAAGAACTAGAAGAAATCATGCTAAGCGAAGTAAGCCAAGCACACAAGGACAAGTACAACACGCGTCCCCTGAGGTAAACTTTAAAATGCAAAAGGAGCATAGGGACAAAGCTACTGTAGGCAAACATTCCTCGAGTGAGGTCCAGGTAGTATGGCAGGGGCCATACCAAATCCAGGGATACATACGGTAGCCAACTAAAAAGGATCGGTGGGAGGGGGGGGGGGAGAAGGGTAATGAGGGACAGGACACTAACCCACACAAGAGAGGGTATTGTTTATTTCTCTACAGGGAAAAAAGGGAACAGACTTCAACCTGGTGCCCCAAGATGTGAATACAACATACTGGCATGAAGCAGGGAACCAGCCGAGAGATCTGAGAGGCCAGCCCCAAACCCAACTATGTGGACATGGCCCTTCCCTCCAGAAGAATTTACTTCAGAGGACAGTACTTAGCTACAGATCAGGGAGAGGGATATGTCTGTCAGAGCATATGGGAGCAAATGAAGTAGGAGGAAGATAGACGGGAACACTTCCTGGCCCATCAAGCCCTGAAGAGGACATCCCTGTTTAGAGTAGCCAAACTACAGAGAGGATCACAGGGCTGGCCCCATTATGAGATTGGATGTCCCTCTCTGACCCATAGTGCTGCAGGACAACCCTGGACACACAAGGTAGGAATTGTGCATGATCTGACTCCTCCACACTGAGAGGAAACACTTAGGGAGTGCAACAGAACAGCAAGGGGAACAGAGCAAGACCTCAGGGAATACCAAAAATAGACTTTGGTACTAGCGTGTGGCACCCCATCAGACTCAACCAGAAGACACTCTTAAAGGTTAATAAACAGGCCTTGAACTATTCACAGGCTTTTCTCTTTTTTTGTCCTCACCATTGTTGTTTATGTTTCTTTTGTTGGTTTGTTTTGCTCTGTCTTGTTTTTGTGCAAATTATTACCTCTGTAGGTCTATCTAGATAAGACAGGCAGGGTAAGAAATCTGGAGAAGAATACAACGGGTGGACAGCGCAGGGGGTGTGGAGGATGGGAGAGGAGGAGGCTGGGGAAAGGGTGTGGGTGTTAACAACCCCAGGGACAAGAGAACAATAAGTGATCTAAAGTCAATGGTGAGGAGGGTATAGTAGGCATGGTTGGGTTTGATCAAGGGCAAGGTAACCAAGAGAAATTACTGAAACCCAAACGAATCTGAGCATGATAGTGAGACAAGAGGAAAGTCAAAGGAAATAGAGGAAGATACTATGAGACAAAGGCCATTTATAGAGGACTAAATACAGGCATGTATATATGTAAATATTTTTATATATGACAATGAGGAAATAGATCTACTTGCATATATTTATAGGTTTAGTATTAAGGTAGCAGATGGACATTGGACCTCTACTCAAGTACTCCTTCATTGCAAGAACACTTTTTTTTTTTTTATTAAACTGGCATTCCATGAGACTCATATTCCCGACATGATTGAAAGGATCAGGTAACAAGCATCAAAGAACAAAAAAATCAGAGGACTCCAGGAAGATGGCCGCCAGATAGGTAGCTCACGCCCAGAGGAGATTGGTGAGTGGAGTGAGTTGGGGGCAGAGTAGGGTAATCAAATCTGCCTGTTCGATTGCCAAGACCACTCAGAGCATCTCTCTGACCCCGAGGTGGACCCCTACCTGATTGCCAGAGCTCCACAGGCACTCGTGATCTCTGGTGCAGCGCTCAGGGTGCCCGCTCTACAGGGACCTGCGGTACAGGGCAGCCAGGTGCATGGCACAAAACCGCCAGTCAGTAACCCCACCCAGCCTCAGGGTGTCCGGGGCCTGTGTGTCCTCCAGCTGCAATACCCCAACCTCTGTAGATTCGGGACCCAGCAGGGCACCCCTCGAGGTCCAGCGGGCCAGACACTCCCCACTTCACCAGGGAGGCGCGCGCCCACCGCCACAGGCAGGCAGAAGGAGAGGCTGCTGCCTTTGTGCTCCACGCAAACCGCCCATCAGACCTGATGCTCGCTCAGAGGTCTCAGCCCAGAGGTACCTGCCCGTCACGGAGGTCCTTGAAGATCCACTAACCAACCCCCTCTATGGGCCTCCCCCACCGCCAGCCCTAGCTCCATACACAAGCAGACCCTTGCTCGGGGACACACGCACGCACGCATAGATTCCCATCCTGCCACACCGCTTCAGGCCTGCCAGGCAGAGGACCCAAGTCTGGCAGAAGTCTTTGCAGCTACGGCACAGGAATCCAAGTCATTGGGGCTTGCTCACAGCATTCAGCCTTCTCCCTGCTCACTCAGTCCCACCCTTTGGTCTCCAAGCAGTGCATCTGCACATCAGTAGCGGCCCCCTCCCACGTGCCCACCTGAGGCAAGTGCCCCTAGCCCAAAATAGAGCACTCCAGCTCATCCCATAAATATGCCCCCCTGCACTGGGGCCAGTATTTTCTATCAGACCGCAGCGTGCACAGCTGCAAACAGCTCCTACGGGGACCTAAAGGTGACTGCAGTACAAACCACAGGCCAAGGTGAGAGGGAATAACCAGCAAGACAAAAGTGAAACACAAGCCCATGAGAGAGTGGGCTAAAGGCAACCAGCTGAAACACCAACACCAACTTCCCAAACAGAGAGCCCAGGGCTCTGAGACACCCAGGAAAATGGCACCAATTTCCAACAAAATGAACAAAAAACAGCAAGCTGCTTCCACAGTTTCAACAAGAAAAGAGAAACAAAATCCAATGCCAGAGGAACACCTAGATCTAATAGCAGTCATAGAAAAGGCAGAGGTTGACCTCCCACAGAAAGACACTTTCAGAATGCTGCTTGGAGCCATAGAGGACATGAGGGGAGCATTACAGAAAAAGGATGAAATGATAGAGGAAATAAAGCTCTGCACCAAAGGGAAATATAACACTTAAAGAGCGAGATAACAAAAGCTAATAGCAAGCTCACGGACATCGCCTGGAGAATGGAGGAGGCAGAGAACCGCACCAGTGACCTGGAGGATTCTCAAGCAGAAATTAGTAAATGTGAGAAAAAGTCTAACAAGTCCATCAGAGAAGCTGAAGAAAACCTCAGAGCTATATCTGACACTAAGAGAAGGAACAACATCAGAATTATCAGCCTGCCAGAGGAATGCACATCAAGGAAACCAGCATACATAATAGTGATGGAATGATTGGAGGAAAACTCCCCTAACTTAATGAATGAAAGCCAGGCAACTATCCAGGAGACCGAAAGAACACCAGCTAGACTGAATCTCCAGAAGACATCACCAAGACATGTAGTTGTTAAACTATCCAACTTTGAGGAAAAGGAGAAAATTATGAGGGCAGTTAGGGGAAAACGGGCAACCACATATAAAGGCTAGCAGATAAGAAAATGCTCAGACCTGACAGCAGACACTATGAAGAAGAGGAGACAGTGGAGCAGCATATTGCGAAAATTGCAGGAAAATTACACAAACCCAAGAATACTCTATCCGGCCAAATTATCTATCAAAGTTGAGGGAGAAGTGAGAGTCTTCCTGGACAAGGAAAGCCTCAAACAATATGCTAAAAGGAACCCAGCACTACAAAGAACCTCTCTGACCCAGTATGGGCAGAAGAACAACACTCACCAAGCACATACAAGAGACTGTCACACAAAACAACTCCACCCAGAGACCATCAAAGGGAAAACAGCCCCCAAGATAGAACTGGCTCAACGATGGAAAGAAGGCAAGAATGAACCACAACACACGTATGCACAGAAAAGAAAGGGAGGTAGGAAAACACCCAACACAAGAGAGATAAAATGACATCACAGAGTCCACAGATAGATGTATAACCCTAAATATTAATGGTTTGAACTCTGGCCTTAAGAGGCAGAGGCTAATAGACTGGCTTGGAAAACACAAACCCTCGATCTGCTCCCTACAGGAGACACATGTCAACATTACAGATAAAAACCAGATGAGAATCAAGGGATGGAGACAATATCAAGGAAAACTCCAATTTTAAAAAAAGCAGAGGTTGCAATGCTAATCTCAGATAAAATGGACCTCAAAGTGAAAACCATAAAAAGAGATATGGATGGACATGATATAATGCTCAAGGGAGCATTGCATAAAGAACCAATAAGCATTCCAAACATTTACTCACCAAAGAAGCATCCAGAAGAATATGTCAAACAAACACTGCAAAGGATGAAGAAAGAAATCACAGCCTCAACAATTATAGTAGGTGACTTCAATACACAGCTCTCTGAGAAAGATCACTCAGAAAGAAACTCAACCAGGAGACTAAAGATCTAAACACTGCAATTAGACCTGATAGATATCTACAGAGCTCTCACCCAAACAAAAAAGAACTCTCATTCTATTCAAGCCCATGTGGTACATGTACGAATATAGACCACATGCTGGGGCATGAGTTGAATCTACATAAATTCAAGCACATTGATATCATACAGACCACTCTCTAAAACCACTGTGAAATAAGATTGGAAATAAACAAAAGGGAGATAAAGAAATCAAGGGCAAGCTATTGGAGAATGAATAACTCCCTATTGCAAAAGGAGAGCGTACTGGCTCAGAACAGAGATGAAATTAGGAAATTTCTAGAAACAAACGAGAATGAAAACATGACATGGGACTTATGGGACAAAGCAAAGGCAGTCATCAGAGGAGTCTCATAGCATTACATGCACACACAAAAAAGGAGGAGAGGCTTATGACTGATACACTGGCACAAAATTTACAGCAACTCGAGCAGAGTCAGCAAGAAAATCCACATAACAGAAAAAAAGTAACAATAAGAATTAGATCTGAGATTCAGGAAAGAGAAAATAAGAAAACAATGGGGGGGGGGAATACAAAGAAACAGAGGAAAGAACTAAGAGGCAAAAGGTAGTCATAGAGATTTAAATACAGATGTATAAAGAAGTAAATATATTTATATATGACAAGGGGGGAATAGATCTATGTACATATATTTAAATTTAGTATTAAGGAAACAGATGGACAGTGGTCACCTGCTCAAGTACTCCCTCAACACAAGAGCACTTTGTTCTAACAATTCAGCAGTCTGAGATGGTCACCTGCCTGGCATGATCGCTGATGGCAATGGGTGCACAGGCAAATGTGGTGAAGAAAGCTGATGGTGCCCGGCTACCAAAAAATATAGCACCTGAACGCTTAAAGACCTGAAGATAAACAAGTAGCCATCTAGCTGAGAGACAACAAAACCCACATGGAAGAGCAAAAGTTGTGAACAAAGCTGATAGTACCCGGCTATCAAATGATATATCATCAGGGGTCTTAAAGGCTTGAAGACAATCAGGTGGCCATCTAGCTAAGAAACAACAAAGCTCACAAGGAAGAAGCACACCAGCCTATCCCGACGCGAACGCTGAAGACAAAGTGAGTGCATGGACAAGAGTGGTGTAGAAAGCTGATGGTGCCCAGTTGTCAATGTATATAGAATCTGGGATCCCATAGACTGGAAGATTAAAAAGGGGCCATCTAGCTGAAAAACAACAAAGCCCACATGGAAAATGCACACCAGCCTGTGAGATGACAGACATTGAAGGGATCAGGTATCAGGCATTAAAGACAAAAAAAAAATCATAGCTTTGTGAATGAGAGGGAGTACAGAGTGGGGACCCATCTGGGGGAAATTGGACATCCCTTTGCAAAAGGACTGTGGGGAGGTGACGAACCAGTCAGAGTGTAATGTAGCAATGATGAAACATACAGTTTTCCTTTAGTTCTTGAATGCTTCCTCCCCCCACCCCCACTATCATGATCCCAATTCTACCTTACATAACCGGCTAGACTGGGAGATGTACACTGGCACAGATAGGAACTAGAAATACGGGGAATCCAGGACAGATGAGCCCCTCAGGAACAGTGGTGAGAGTGGCGATATTGGGCAGGTGGAGGGAGGGTGAGGGAGAAACGGGAAACAGATGACAAGGTCTACATGTAACCTCCTCCCTAGAGGACGGACAGCAGAGAACTGGGTGAGGAAGACATCAGTTGGTGTAAGAAATGATAAAATAATAATTATTTATAAATTTTCAAGGGTCCGGGGGAAGGGGGAGCAGGGAGGGAGGGGAAAATGAGGAGCTGATGCCAGGGGTTCAGGTGGAGACTAGGAGTTTTGAGAATGATGATGGCAACATATGTACAAATGTGTTGGGCACAAATGATGCATGTACGGATTGTAAAAAGAGTTGTGTGAGCCCCTAATAAAATGATTTTTTTTTAAGAACAAAAAAATCATATGGTGAAAGAGGGGAAGTGCAGAGTCCAGACCCATCTGTAGGCAACTGAACATCCCCTTACAGAAGGGTCACGGGGAGGCGATGAGCCTGTCAGGATGCCGTATAACACCGTTGAAGCATACAACTTTCCTCTAGTTCTTTAATGCTTCCACGACCCCCGACCTCCCACTATCATGATCTCAATTCTAAATTACAAATCAAGCTAGACCAGAGCATGTACACTGGTACATATAAGAGCTTGAAACACAGGGAATTCAGGACAGATAAACCCCTCAGGACCAATAATGAGAGTAGAGATACCACGAGAGTAAGGGGAAGGTGGGGGAGAAAGGGGGAACTAATCACAATGATCTACATAAAATCCCATCCCTGGGGTACAGACACATAAAAGTGAATGAAGGGAGACATTGGACAGTGGAAGACATGGAAAAAGAAGAGAAATTTATAAAATATCAAGGAGAGAAGAGGAAAATGAAGAGCTGAACCCAAGGACTCGTGTAGAAAGAAAATGTTGTGAGGATGATGATGGCAACAAATGTACAAGTGTGCTTGACACAATGGATGGGTATATGGATCATTATAAGAGTTGTAGGAGCCCCCAGTTAAATGATTTATTTAAAAACTCAGATTTGACTCAACGGCAGTGGACGTTGGGTTTTGTGTACCCATATCAGTAAATTTGGTCCTATATGCCAATAAACAAATAAACAAACAAAATTGCCAAAGATTTTTTAAAAGATCAAATGATTCTTATATTATGAAAATGTCAATAGTACCAAAGTCACTTCACAAATTCAATGGAATTTCTATCCAAATCCCACAATAATTTTTCAAATAAATGGAAATACTAACCACCAACTTCATATTGAAGGGAATGACACCTAGGATAAATAAAACACTATTAAAACAAAACAAAGTAGGAGTCCATTCACTCCCAGAACTTAACAACTATTCCATAGCCCCATTAATGAAGACAGCCTGGCATTGGTATATCAATAGAGATGAAGACCAATGCATAAGAATTAAGAACCCAGAAATGCAACCAAGGACCTATAGGCACCTAATTTATGATAAGGAATTAAAACACATTAAATGTGCAAGAGATAGCTTTTCAACAAGTGGTGTTGGAAAAACTGGACCGACACCTGCAAAAGGTGAAACAAGGCCCATACCTCACACCAGGTACAAAAACAAACTCAAGATGGATCAGAGACCAACAAATTATCACACAATTATTAAAACCATCCATGAAAAGCAGGGACAAACTTAAAGTCCCTACACAAGTCATAAACACACTACTGACCATAATGAAAAATGTCTAAGCTACAGAAGACAAAATAAAGGGCAGGAAACTACTGAAAATACAGCATTTATGCACCTCAAAAGATTTCAGCAAGAGTCAACAGAGAACCCATATTTTGCGAGAAAATATTCAGTGAAAATACATCAGATAAAGGATGATCTCCAACATCTATAGAAAACGACATCTCAACAAGAAAAATACAAATAATCCAGTCAAAAAATGAGCAAAACACATGAACAGATAATTTACCAAAGAGGACGTATAGGCAGTGAACCAGCATATGAAGAAATGTTCACAACCATTAGCAATAAGAGAAATACCAGTTAAAACAACAATGAGATATCACCTCACATGGACCCTTTTGGAAAAATTCAACAAACCAGAAAATAACAAATGCTGGAGAAGATGTGGAGAGATAGAAATGCTTTTACATTGCTGGTGGGACAGTAGAAGTAACCACAATGGAAATCAATATGGCATGTCTGTAAACAAATGCAAATACAAGGGCCTTATGTTTGATCCTGGGTATATACCCAAAAGAAATATATACCCCAAAGAAATCAAGACTACAATGCAAACTGACATAGGCAAAACTGTTTATTACAGCTCTTCCCACGACAGGAAAATCATGGAACAACCAAAACCCTGAACTGCACAGGAATGGATGAACAGTTCTGGGAGGATCATGCTACGGAATTTTCTACACTGATAAAAACAATGACAGCTCTCTCAAACACCACAAGACAGAGACAAACCTGGGCAACATGATGCTTAGAAAGCTCAGTCAATCTTAACACAGGTAAATATTTAATATCACCATTGTTACAAGGAAAAGCAAAGGGGAAGAAACTTGGTGTGTACACCAATAGACAAGGCTTTGATGACTAAGTAAAAGCCAATGACCGGGGCAGAAACAGGTAGAAGGAGTGGGAGAGGAGGTGAGGGAAAAACATAAATAATGTAAGATGTTAATAATAGGAGAAACTGTATGTATGTGTGTGAGAGAGAGAAAGACAGAGAGAGAAACCTGTATATATTATGTTCCCAATTCTGTTCATCTAGAACTGTCTTTTAAAAAATAAATATTCTGTCTTGGATTCCCTGTGTGAGTGGTAATACCAGGAGAGTGGAGGGAAGGCGGGGTAGAAAGGAGAAACCGATTACACGGATCTACATATAACCTCCTCCCTGTGGGATGGACAACAGAAATGTGGGTAAAGGAAGATGTTGGACAGTATAAGATATGACAAAATAATAATAATTTATAAATTATCAAGAGTTCATGAAGGAGGGGGAAATGAGGAACTGATATCAAGGGCTCAAGTAGAAAGAAAATGTTTTGAGAATGATGATGGCAACAAATGTACAAATGTGCTTGACACAATGCATGCATGTATGGATTGTGATGTGTTGTATGAGCCCCCAATAAAATGATTAAAAATAATAAGAAGATCAAATAAACAGATTTTTATCACTGAAGCATTATTTGGTATGTGGTACTTATTTGCCACACCCAGCTATACAGATACTCTCACATAATGTTCAAAACAGCCTGTCATTTGAGTGCTACTAAAATGATTGTTCTGTACATGAAGAAAATGAGTTTCAATAGGTCCATGAGGTTTCTAATTGTCAAGCCCAAATATATCTGCCTTCAAAAGCTATGCTCCTGTCGTTGTAATCTTTCCCTGGAAAAGAAATATTTAACATATAAAACCATACATGCTTGTGGAGTTGTCATGAGGGCCAACTGAGAGAGACTGGGAGAAAGAGTCGGACATCAGTAACGACGGGGTAAGAGGCGAGCCTGGAGCTTAAGGTGAGCAATATGGCCGAGTGGGCCAAATGGCAGTTCAAAACTCAGTTATCCCCCAAAGTTAGCCTGGTACTGAATAGAGTGTACCTCTGAGTCCCTTGCTCTTACCATCCCTATGGCAACTATCTCAGAGAGGGAAATGAACCCCCAGGTAAGCAAGAAAAGAGGGAGAAGTCGTGTAAAATAGAGGGAAAATGAAAGAATCTGAAAACACAGATTGCTGCACCCTGAGACCTGCTTGGCCTTCTGAGCAGTCACAAGATGAGAAAGAGGGACTCTGGTTCGCTCATCTTATCTTGGTTAAAGTCCCTTGCTGGACGGACATTGAAGAAGCAGCAATGAATTAGACAGACTCAGTCTAGGAGCCTCACTAAGAGGGTACAAGGGATCTGACACAACAGGTGATGCTGGTGGAGAGAGGGACACCAAAATGACTCAGTTAAAAATGGGTGCATTGTTTTCACAGAAAGGTATTCTTTTTAATGAAAAGATTGTAGTTAGTTATAACAACAGAAATATTTTAACAAATATTTTCATACACCCTGCTTATATGTACCAATATCCATAGCTAAAGGCTAAAACTCTGTGCTCATTGACACTGGGAACCATCGAGTGCAATCCTGTCAGGAGTATCATTGTTGTCCACTTAGAAAGCTTCCAGTCACTGGGTTTCATCTGAATGTTATTTTTATCCTTGCTGAAGCGTTTTCAGAGTGGCTGGGTTTGTCCAGTGGGATCTCTTCCAGTTCGTTGGCCAGGTAGCTGCAGAGCAAATTTCTTGACTTAGACGACTGAACACCTGCAGCACTGCATCAGTTTTTCGAACACCCCAATTGGCTTTTCAGCTTGGACTTCTTCCTTCCGTACCATTGGTTCTTGATCATTTGCAATCTCTTGAAATGATTCAACATAGACGCCTTATATTTGTTCCAATGCTTCTATGTATTCTTTCTATAATCCTTTTCAATAACTTTTTATTTGGATTAGGTTGGGGTTTACATTTCCAGGGATCACCTTGATATTCAACAATGTAAACTACTAATCAACCCCCTACAAGTTTACCTTTCACCCACTCCTTCATTTCTCTTCTCCCTCTGAGGGACTGCTGTCTCCTATTTCGCCCAACACAACACCTGTCAACAGTCCCGCCCAGGTATCCTCAAACTGCAGCTCTCCAGCCATGTGTTGCTCTTTGGGTGCATTCATGTGGCTCTGGAGCAAAATTGAAAATGAAAATAAAACTATCATAGTTTAATTAAAAGGGTATTACTTACATATTGGTGATTTCATTTGTTTGCAAATATATATTTATGGCTCCCAAATGCATTTAAAATTGCAGTGAGGGACAGGGATGACTCTGCCGCCTCCAAAGCTTGCCGACCCCTGACTCCAGCCCACTGCCTTTCCTCCTCTCCCTTCCCCTCTCTTCCTTGACAACCTCCACAGTCAGTTCCCTTTGATACAAAAGTCTTTATCTTGTTGTTGCTCCTTTAACCAGTGGTCCCATATAATATTTACCCTTTGTGACTCTAACTTCACTAAGCATGATGCTCTCCAGGTCTCTGCAAGCCGTGAGCTGGTTTCATCATTTCGTTTTTCCGCTTGCTTAAAGAATGAAGATGGCCTCTGGATCTGTATTAAGCTGTATTTATAGACTGCGTTGGCATTTTCCAATATGAATCCTTCTCTATGAACATGGAGCCCTGTGGGTGTAGAGGTTGCAGGTAGAGCTGCAATCTGCATGGTCAGTAGTTCAAAATCCCCAGCAGCTCCTCAGGAGAAAGACTGGGCTCTCTATTCTTGTGAACACTGACATCTCAGAAACCCGCAGCGGGTCACTAGGAGTCAGCATTGACTGCAAAGCAGTGAGAGTTATCCATGAACTTGGAATCTTCTTCCACATATGCAGGTCTTCCTTGGTTTCTTATTATAGTGTCTTGTGTTTCTTTGAACAATTCTCTTAATCTTCAGATTAGATTTATTTCTAATTCTATCAATCTAGCTATCTGTCTCTCTTTCTCACATTCTCACTCTCTCGGCTATTGTAAATGATATTATTTCTTAAATTCCCTGCAGAGTTCTCTTTATTAGTATATAAAAACATAACTGATTGTTATATGTTAATCTCATACCCTGCCACACTCTTTAGTCTAATAATTGTTTCCACAAATATTTTGTGAAGTCTTTTGAATATTCTATGTATAAAATCATGTGATGTACAACTAAGGAGAGTTTCACTTCTTTACAACTCTGGTTTCCTTTGTTTGCTAAGCTGAGTTCTCTACAGAAACGAATCAATGGTGCCTGTTTGTGTATATATGTAACTAGATTTGTATCAAAAAGTGACTCACACATTTGTAGAAATGGCTTAGTTCAGATCGGGACATGACTGAGGCTCACACGTAAACTAAAAGCTTCTCCTGAATCATATAGCTGAAGTGGCTGACAAAAATGAAGCTGAGGGCTTCTGGATGCAGAACTGGAGGAATCCAAATTTGGCCAAATAAGTCAAGGTTTGTACACAGCTGATAGTTTCTAGGATCTGCAGATGGTATATCTGGAGGTTGGTAAATCAGATGCAGGACTCTGATCTAGTGAGAGAAGACGTGAACTAGGTTTTGAATATGCCAAACTATACCAAGTATAGGCCACACCCTGATGAAAACTCACTCGTTTCAAGACTGTGACCACATTAAGGAGGTTGTATTCTACCTATCCAGCACTTGCTGGTCAGGTTGTCATATTGTGGTGGCTTGTCTGTTGTCTGATGCCAGAAGCTATCTCACTGATATTCAAATTTCAGTAAAGTCACCCAAAGCGAATGAGTTTCAGCAGAGCTTCCAGACTAACAACAGGATACAAAGAAGAACTAGACTGTCCATTTCAGAGCAATTCGTCACTGACCTTATGTATAGCATTAGCAAGAAAGCATTATCAGTATCTGAAAACGTCATAAAAATCAGCAGAACATTGTGAGAGATAGAGCCAGGAGATGAGGCCCACAGGTCAGAATGCACTCAGAATACGACAGAGGAAGAGCTGTCTTCTCAAGGTACCGTAAACAATAATGCCTTGTAAGGAGGAGAGGTTGTAGGAGTAAAGCCTTGAAGACATTCACTTGCAGATGGAACATGACCCAATGGGAGAAGAAGCAGCTACAACCATCTATTAGCAATGAAACTTGAAATGTACAAACTAGGAAAATTAGAAGTTGTCCGAATGAAGGGAACACATAAAGATTGATATTCTGGGTGTTCATGAGCTGGAATGGACTGGCATTGGTCATTTTGATTCAGTGAATCGTATGGTTTACTATGCTGGAAGTGACATTTTCATAAGTAGTAGCATCACATCTGGCTTCAAAAAGAACTGTCCACCATCTATCTTGAAGTACAATGCCTCTCTGTGATAGGATAATATCTAGCTACACAGAAAGAGATCCAGTCGATACAATTACTATCCAAATTCACGCACTAGCCAGTAGAGCTAATGATAAAGAAATTGAAGAATATTAATTGATCATCAGAATTTATCAAACTTGTAGGAAGGTGCATTGATTATTATTGGAAATTGGAATGCAGAAGTTGGAGACAAGAGGAATAAACTGTGACTGAAAAATACGTCCTTGGTGAAGAAACGAATTTGGAGAGTGCATGAAATTTACAAGGCCCACCACTTCCCCATTGAAAATACACTGTTCTACCAACACAATTGGCAGATCTACACCTGGATCTGTCCAAGCAGAATCCACAGACACCAAATTGACTACCTCCAGGGGAAGAGACACTGGAGAAGCTCAAGATCAGCAGCTAAAACCAGGCCAGGGGTTGACTGTGGAACAAACCATCAATTGCTCGTATGTAAGTTCAGGTTGAAGCTGAAGAAAATTAAACAAGTCCAAAAGAGCCAAAATATGACCTTACAGATGTCCCGCCTGAATTTCTAGAACGGCTTAAGAACAGGTGAGATATATTCAACACTAGTGCATGTAATCTGAGCTGTGGGAGAACATTAAGACACTCAAACAAGAAGAAACCAAAAATCATTAAAAATTTAGGAAAGAAATAAAAGATGCAAGTGGATGTCAGAAAAGACTGAGACTTGCTCTGAATGGTACGGCGACTAAGGTCAATGGAAGAAAACATGAAGTGAAAGAGCTGCACAGAAAATTTCAAAGGGCAGCTTAAGAAAACAAAGTAAACTATTATCGTGAACTGTGCAAAGACATAGTTAGAACATCATACATGAAAAACACATTCAGCACAACTCTAACTGAAGGAACTCCAGGGAAATTCAAGCCGTGAGTTGTAATATTGAAAAATTCTGTCGGCAAAATATTGAAAGATGCAGGAAGCATCAAAAGAAGGTGGGAAAAAATAGAGTCGCGGTCGGTGCCACAAAGAACCAGACATCATTGAGCCATTTCAAGAGGTTCCGTATGATCAAGGACCAAGGATGCTTTAAAGGTGCACTGAAAGCCTTAGCCAGAGGGAAACGAAGGCTCAAGAAATTGATAGAATACCAACTGAAATGTTTCAACAAGCTGATGAGGAGCTGGAAGCACTCACTTGTCTGTGACAGGAAATTTGAAAGACAGCTACCTGCCAAGTGACTGGAAGAGATACATATTGTACAAATTCCAAAGAAAGATGATCCAACAGAATGCTCAAACTATCGAACAATATCCTTGATTTCACATGCAAGTAAAATTCTTCTGAAGATCATTTAACAACAGATGCAGCAATATATTGACGGAGAGCTGCAAAAAGTTCAAGCTAGATTCAGAAGATATGGTGGAACAAAGGATAACACTGCTGGTAGCAAATTGATGTTGGCTGAGAGGAGATAATAGCAGAGATGATGCTTACTTGTTGTTGTTTTTTTTTATTGACTATGCAAGGGCATTCAATTGTGTGGAACATAACAAACTATAGTTCACCTTGAGAAGACTGGGAATTCCAAAACAACTCATTGTGCTCATCCAGAACTCGTACAAGGATCTAGAGGCAGTTGGGTGCACAGAACAAGGAAATATAGCATGGAATAAAATCAGGGGAGGTAGGTATGTCAGGGCTGTATCCTCTCACCATAGTGATTCAATCTGTATGCTAAGCAAATAACGGTAAAGTTGGACTAAATGAAGAAGAATGTGGCATCAGGTTTGGACGAAGGTTAATTAAAAACCTTCAACTATGCACATGACAAAACCTTGCTTACTGAAACTGAGGAAAAATTGACACCCTTTCTGAGAAGATCAAGGATTGTAGGCCTCAGTATGGATTACAATTCAGTGTAAAGAAAACAATAATCTGCACAACTGAACCAATAGGTAACTCTGTGATAAACAGAGAAAAGATTGAAGTGGTCAAGGATTTCATCTCTCTTTAATCCACAAACAATGCTCCTGGAAGCAGCAGTCAAGAGATGAAATGATGCATTCCATTAGGTAAATCTGCCACACAAGACTTCTTTAAAGTGTTTAAAAGCAAGGATGTTTCTTTTAGGATTAAGGTGTGCATGACCCAAACCGTGGTATTTTCAATGGTCTCATACACATTTCAACAAGCTGGTGAAGCACTGGAAGCACTCACTCATTGATGCCAGGGACTTTGGAAGACAGCGATTTGGCTAATTGCCTGGAAGAGATCCATATTGGTACCCATTCCAAATAAGGGTGATCCAACAGAATGGCTCAAACTGTAGAACAATATCACTGGTGTCACATGCCAGTAAACATCTGTTGAAGATCGTCCAATAGCAATTGCAGTAGTATATTGACAGGGAGCTGGGAGAGATTCTGGGCAGATTCAGAAGAGGGCGTGGAAAAAGGGACATCATTGCTGATGTCAGATGTATCTTGGCTGAAAACAGAGAATATCAGAAAAAGATGTTTACTTGTATTTTATTGATGATGCCAAGGCACATGTGGATCATAAACTATGGATAACCTTGAGAACAATGGGGGTTCCTGAACAATTCTTTGTGCTCCTGTAGAACTCATTCATGGATCAAGAGGCAGTTGTGTGGACAGCACACGGGAATAATGCATGGTTTAATATCAGCAAAGGTGTGCTTCAGGGTTGGATCCTTGCTCCACAGAGCATATCCTCCCTCATCATAGCTTGGCTGCTTCACAGAAGAGCCCATCACGGAGTTGGCCATACAGTTAGATCATATCGAAGGAAAATATTAGCCCACCCAAGTTGACATGAAATCTACCCATCATGTTGATTTCTTTCAGTTGCTTAATACCTGTGTTAAGAACACTTTGAATGAAACATTAAATAACAATGGTGATAAGGGGCAGCCTTGTCTGGTTTCTTTTGTCAAGGTGAATACTTTCTGTTTCTCTCTGTTGAGCAAATGTTGGCTATGAGTGTTGCTTACATGGCATTTATTGTGTTGAGAAATTTCCCTTCCATTCTTATGTTGTTGAGTGTGTTATCATACATGCGAGCTAAACATTGCCAAAAGCCTTTGCGCATTAATTAATATGATAATGTGGCCCCTACCTTTTGTTTTGTTTACGTGGTAGATTACATTGTTTTTCTAATATTGAACTACTCTTCTGTATGAAACCCATCTGACCAAAGGGTATTATTTTTTGCATATATTGTTGGATTATATTGCCCTGTAGTGTATTTTGTTAAGGAATTTTGCATCCATGTTCATGAAGGATACTGGGTTCTAGGTTTCTGTCTTGGAAATGTGTGTGGCTTGATTTGCTATCAGGCAATGAGTTGGGAATTTTATGCATCATAAAATGAGTTCAGAGATTTATGTCCTTTTCTAAAATCTGGAAAAGGGTTTGTAAAATTGGTGTCAATTCTTCTCTGAATGCTTGGTAGGATTCCATGGTAAATTCTAGACTTTAAAATGTTTTTGGAAGTTTCTTAATCATCTGATCTGTTTCTCTTTTTATTATTAGTTTCTTGAGGTTCTCTCTCTCAATCTGCATTAATATTTAGAATAGTTATACCAGGAAGATAAGGGGGAGGTGGAGAGAGAAATGGGGAACCGATCACAATGACCTACCTATAACCCCCTCACAAGGGGATTGACAACAGACAAGGGGGTAAAGGGAGACATAGAACAGTGCAAGACATGAAAAATGATAATAATAATTTAAAATTATCAAGGGTTCATGAGGGAAGGAGGTAAGAAGAGAAGCGGGGAGGGAGGGAGGGGAAAAGGGAGGGAAGTAGAGGGAAGGGAAAAAACAAGGAGCTGTTACTAAGGGCTAAAGTAGAAAGAAAATGCTTTGAAACTGAGGATGGCAACATATGTACAAATGTGCTTGACACAATGGATGGATGGATGGATTGTGGTAAGAGTTGTATGAGCCCCCAATATAATGATTTGTAAAAAAAAAAACAAAAAAACCTTTAGGTAGATGTGGGATACAAAAAGACTGCTCCCCAGCTCATCTCATCCCAAATGTGTGTGTGTGTGTGTGTGTGTGTGTGTGTGTGTGTGAGAGAGAGAGAGAGAGAGAGAGAGAGAGAGAGAGAGAGAGAGAGCCCTAGGACACTGCTTACAACTAATGGTAAATGATTGTCAAGTTATCTCCCTGAAGGCACCAGCCATCTAGAGCACACACACCCTATTGTTTGTCCCATAGTAGGTGGGACTCACTCCCTGCTGTTAGGGTCAGTGGATTGCTTCTCCTGAAAGCTTAGATTAAACCAAGTTGCCAGCTCAAGAGCAATCAAAGTCAGGTGGCCATCATGAATCTAGGATCCGCCCATCTTGTCAAATGCATACCCTTAATCCCTCCTCTTCCTATAGCGTTTACACCCCTAGATCATCCCTCTCCCATTACTGTATTACCTATAGTACAACCCCTTTCTGTGATGTATGTCTTTACCTGTAATTAGGAGGCTTGCACGCCCCCAAAAGATATATAAGCCTTGGTTGGTAATAAATCTCTCTCCTCTGTCCTCTCATCTCTCATACCCATGTGGACCACCAAGAGGAGCTGAGGTGAGCATGCTACCATGAAATGTGTCTGACTCTTTAATTTTACTCTTTCCTACCTCTATTATTCTCTATGACTTTATTATAATCTCTCTATATATCATTTAACCATACAATTGTGCCTATTGAATCCACGATTAATTGTGGGAAGCTGGCTTCCCCCACAGGTAGATAATGGATTTCTAGAAATTAGTCCATTTCATCTAGGCTTTCAAAGTTGTTGCAATGCAGGTTTTCAACAACTGTGCTGTTTTTCATTATTATTTCATTTTAGAACTTTTGTTAGGTCACCTCTTTCATCTCTTATTTTTGTGATTTGCATCTCCTCTTTTGGTTCCTTTGATAAGTTTGTTAGTTGTTTTTCAATTTTGTTACTTTCTTCAGAGAACTAACTTCTTATTTATTTTTTCTCTTGTTTTTCTGTTTCCCAATTCATTTATTTCTACACTCATCTTTTATATACCACATTCTTTGTTTTTATTGGTTGTTTTGTTTGTTTGTTTATTTGTTTCACTGACATGTAATTCACATAGTACAATACAACAGTTTAAACATATTTAAAAGGGTGTGCAATTATTACCAAAATTTATTTCAGAATATTTCATCATTATTAATAATTTCCCACTTCTACCAAATCTCCTTTTTAGTAACACTAAGGAAGTATTAATCCAGTTACTATCTCTAGAGACTTACCTATTTTGGATTTCATCCAAAGAAACACATATATTAAAAAGAGAAAAGACAGAAAAATCTCAAGCCAAGAGATAGTACAAAATAATAAAAACTAAAACAAAGTTAAAATGGGTCACAAGAAAAATAAATGACAAATTTCAACCTAATACTTGTAAATTTTAACATAACTTCATCTGCATCCGTTCATTTTTCAACATATCTTTCTGATAGCAAGGCTATTGACATCCCTGAACAATGGTTAGAAGGGATTCCCCAGAGGCTTAATCAGTGTAGGGACCTGGCAAACAGATTTTTGTGCTTTCATTGTCTCCCATAGCCTTCTGAAAATCAGGTGTTCAGAATTTTCTCCTCAAGTCTTGGATTTTATGATTTACAATCCTTGAATCACACAAGGTAGTGTGTTGCTTCTATGTGGATTTTGGTGTCACCTCATGTATATGGTTGCTTGCTTCTTTCTGATAGCTGGACTCCACCTGATTTCCTCACCACACCATGTCTTCAGTGATCTGTCGTGGACGTTTTTTGATTATCTACTCTATGCCTTCTTTTGTTATGAGTCTGTTGAGGTCTTCTATATCCATGTTCATTGATTGGGGTTAATCGTGTACTTCTAGACATTTGTTGGATTCTTTTACATTATCAAACTTGCTAGAATATTATCTTCCATAGCAAGGTGCTATGATTCCTTTAATTTTATTTTGATCCATGGTGATGTTACATTTTCATCTCTAATTCTGAATATTTCTATCTTCTCTTTCATTTTCTTTGTTAAGTTTGTTAGTCACTTGTCAAACTTGTTAATCTTTTCAAAAACCAACTTTTTGTCATTGAATTTTTCTTCCATTGATTTTTATTTTCTAATGCATTTATTTCTGTTCTAATTTTTATAATTTCTTTCCTTCTATTATTGGAGAGTTGATTGTGTTGCTCTAGTAAGATGTTGTAAGGTGTTGATGTTGTATTTTTCCTCTTTTTTTCATGTGTGTGTTGATTGTTATGAATAGCATTCTGACCAATACTTTTGCTGAGTTCCAAAAGTGCTGTTATGTTGTGTCATCATTCTCATTTATTTTTTTCAAGGAGTTTTTTAATTTCATCCCTTATTTGATCTTTTATCTAACATTTTCTAAGTAGTGTGTATGTGTTCAGTCACCACGTGTTTGCCTTTATGTTCTTGTTCTTTCTCTTTTGTTATATAGCACTTCAATTAAAAGGAAAGCAGGAAGTATTGGAACAGTGGTTCTCAATATGTGGGTCATTCCTTTGGTGGTCAAACGACCCTTTCACAGGGATCACCTAAAATGACTGGAAAACATATTTCCTTTGGTCTTAGGAACTGAGATACTGCCCCTCTATCTGTCTCCAGGTGGATCCGCCCACATGCAGCTACACCTACATATGACTACTGGGTGCTACACCATGCTTCAAGACAAAATTTCATTTATTTGTAATTAGAAATAAGTAGTTCACAATATATAATTACATATTATTTATGTGATTAATCACTATGCTCTAATTATGTTCAATATGTAACTATGAAAATACATCCTGCATATCACATATTCACATTACAATTCATTACAGTAGCAACAAAGTAGCAACAAAGATAATTTTATGGTTGGGGTCACTACAATATGACAAACTGCATTAAAGAGTTGTGGCATGAGGAAGGTTGAGAACCACTGTGTTAGGAACTAGTATGAATTTAAATCAATGATAAGGGAGATCAAATGATACGGTGCTAAATTTTAGCCTAAGTGCAACTGCAACAATCTACTTTCCAATGTATTCTGAATGCCTTTAGTGTTATTCACAACACTGGTCCATGGTCAGCGGGCATTCACCAGAGTCTTGATCCATGTCTACTTCCACTTCATGATGTTAAAAACTGAAACATCTTGAAAATGGGTCAAAAGGTAGATCAAATGATGAGACATTACATTTTTCTTTCTTTTTTAAAATCATTTTATTGGGGCTCATGCAACTCTTATCACAATCCTTACATACATCCATTGCATACCAAGAACACTTGTACATTTGTTGCCCTCATCATTCTCAAAACATTAGCTTTTTTTTAAGCATTTGGTATCAGCTCCTCATATTTTTCTCCTTCCTCCCTGCTCCCCCTTCTGTCATGAACCCTTGATAATTTATAAACTATAATTATTTTGTTATATCTTACACTGTCTGATGTCTCCCTTCACCCACTTTCCTGTTGTCTGTCCCTCAGGAAGGAGGTTATATGTAGAACCTTAAAGTCAGTTTCCCCTTTCTACTTCAGCTTCCCTCCACCCTCCAATATTACCACTCTCACCACTGGCCCTGAAGGGATCATCTGTCCTGGATTCCCTATGCTTCTAGTTCCTATCTGTACCAGTGTACATCCTCTGGTCTAGCCAGATTTTTAAAGTAGAATTGGGGTCATGATAGTGCAGGGGTTGGGGTGGGAGGGAGGAAGCATTTAAGAACTAGAGGAAAGCTGTTTCATTGTCACTACACTGCAGCCTGATTGGATCATCTCCTCCCCAATTCCTGCTGTAAGGGGACTTCCAGTTGCCTACAGATGACCTTTGGGTCCCCAGTCTGCACTACCTCTCATTTACAATGATGTGATTTTTTTTTTGTTTTTTGATGCCTGATGCCAGATCCCTTTGCCATGTCCTAACAGGCTGTTGTGCTTCTTCTATGTGGGTTTTATTGCTTCTGAGCTAGATGGCTGCTTATTTACCTTCTAGCCTTTAAGACCCCAGATGCTATATCTTTTGATAGCCAAGCACCATCACCTTTCCTCGCCACATTTGCTTATGCATATATTTGTCTTCAGCGGTTGTGTCAGGAAGGTGTGCATCTTGGAATGCCAATTTAATAGAACAAAGTGTTCTTGCATTGAGGAAGAACTTGAGTGGCGGCCCAATGTTCATCTGCTACCTTAACACTAAACCTATAAATACATACATGTAGATCTATTTCTCCATCATCTTATAAAAAATATATTTACATATGTTCATGCCTGTATTTAGAGCTCTATAAATACACTTTGTTTTCTAGTTATTTCTTCATTTTTTCTCTTTACTCTTGTCCCACTATCATGCTCAACTTTTATTTGGATTTCAGTAATTCCCCTCAGAATTGCATTACCCTTAATCAAATCCTACTGATTTTGGATCACTTGTTGTTCCCTAGGTTGGTTAATACCACCTCCTTTCCCCCACCTCCCCTTCTATCATGTCCCCTCAGAACCATCAGTACCCTTGTTTTCTCCTCCAGACTGTTCATCCTGCCTATCTTATCTAGATAGACCTGCAGAAATGATCAGATGCACAAAAAGGCATAGCAAAACAAAGGAACAAAAGACAACAACAAAACCAATGACAATAAATAAATAAATTTTAAAAAAAGAAAAACCTGTAAATAGTTCAAGGTCTGTTTTTGACCTCTAGGAGTATCCTCCAGCAGAATCCCATGGGCTTCCATTCCCTGGCCCCAAAGTTTATCCTTTGCACTCCCTCAAGACCTCCCTGCTCTTCTCCCCACGTTGTTCTGCCTCGTGCCCTTAAGTTTTGCCTCAGTGTCAAGGGATAAGACTGGGTGAATCCAGACACTGAGTCTCCAGTGTTGTCCCCCTTAGGGTCATGGGTCTGCAAGCGACATCCTGTCTCATAGTGGGGCCAGCCATATGGTCCTCTCTGTGCATTGGCGGTTTGGAGCAGGGATATCATCCTCCAGGCTTGGCAGGCCAGGATTGGCCACACTCCTCTTTCTCACCCTTCATTTGCTCCTGTGTGCTCTGATCAAACATGTCCCTCTCCTTGAGCTGCAGCTTCAGTGCTATCCTCAAAAGTAAATTCTTCTGGGGGGAAGGGATGTCTGTCCTCATAGTTGGGATTGGGGTGGGGCCCTCAGACCCCTCCACTGGCTCCCTGATCCATGCCGGCAAGCTCCATTCACATCCCAGAACATGGGGTTGAAGTCTCTTCCCTCTTTCCCAGTGGAGATATAAGCAGTACACACTCGTTGGGTGGCTTAGTGCCCTTTTCCACCACTACACATTTCTATCATCCCCCCCTCCTTTTTAATTGGCTACTACATGTATCCCTGGATTTGGTCTGGCCCTTGCCACACTACATGGACCTCACCCCCGAAATGCTTGTATACAGTAACTTTCTCTCTATGCACCTTTTGCAGTTTTTAAGCTTACCTCAGCGGACTAGTGTTGTACTTGTCCTTTTGTGCTTGGCTTACTCCGCCTAGCATGATTTCCTCAGTTCTTCCCACGCAGCAATGTGCTTCATGCGTTCATCACTGCTTTTTAGGGATGTGTAGTACTCCAATGTATGTGTGTGCCACAGTTTTTTAATTCATTCATCTGCTGAAGGAAATTTAGGTTGTTTCCAACACCTTGCAATTTGAAATGTGCCACAATGAACACTGGAGCACAGGTGTCTGGCCATGGTTTGTTTCTGCATCTTCTGGGTATATGCCAGTAGGGGATTGTTGGGTTGTACGATAGCTCAATTTCCATCTGTTTTAGAAATCGCCAAATTGATTTCCATAGTGGCTGTACATACCTACAGGTCCACCAGTATTGGATGAGAGTTCCTTTCTCACCACAGGCCCTCCAATACTTGTTGCTTTTTTAATTGGGCTATCTTTGAGGGTGTTAGGTGGTATCTCATAGTTGTTTAATTTGCTTTTCTCTTATGGATAATGATTGGGAACATTAATATTTATTGGCCATTCGGATTTCTGCCACTGTGAAACCTCTGCTCAGTTCCTTTGTCCACCTTCTCAGTGGGCAGTTGGTTTTCTCTTATTGTCAGCCTGCAAAGTATTATAGATTTTAATAATAAGGCATTTGTGTGGTGTCACTGCTAAAGATGTTTTCCGAGTTCATGGCCTCTCTTATTACTCTTTTGGTTACTTATCTTCAGTGTACCCCACCTGTCAATTTGTGCCTCCTCGGTATTTGTATCCCTCCCTATTTCCAATAGCCTGGTATTCCCTGTGCCAAGGTTCTCAGTTTGTCCCAATTACCTCATTAATTGTCCTAATTGTCTGGGGGTTTACCTCAAGGTCTGTGATTCACTGTGAATTTATTCTTGTGCATGGAGTGAGGCAAGAGTCTTGCTTCATTTTTCTGCAGATAGATAATAATTTTTCCAGCACCATTTTTTTGAAGAGGGCATCTGCTCCCCATTCGATATTTTGGGGGCCCTTATCAAAGATCAGTTGCCTGTATGCTGATGTTTTCATTTCTGGATCTTCAGCTCTTTTCCATTGGTCTGCATATCTGTCTATACCACTACCACACTCTTTTGACTATATAATATGTGCTAAAGTCATGTAGAGCAAGCCCTCCCACTTTGTCCTCCTTCTTCAGGTGTTCTCTCCTAATTATGGGGTTCTTCCCTCTCCATATGGAGTTGGTAGTCAGTTTTTCTAATTATTTGAAGAAGCATTGTGGTATTTGTATTGGGATAGCATTGAACTTATATAGTGCCTTTGGCAGAACTGTTATCTTTAGTATATTGAGTCTTCCAATCCATGAGCATGTGATATTCTTCCGTTTGTTGAGGTTACTCTTGGTTTCTCTTACTATTGTCCTATAATTTTTGTCATACAAATCCCTTGTTTCTTTATTCGGGTATATACCCAGATATTTCACTTTGTGCTTGGCTATTGTGAAGGGTATCACCTTTGTGAAGGGTACCACCTTTTTGATATCCTGTTCTGTGGTGTTATCCGATGTGTATAGCAGTCCGATGGACTTCTGTTTGTTTATCTTGTGTCCAATCACTCTGCCATATTCCTCTATTGCTTCCAATACTCCATTTGTGGAGTTTAGGGGATTTTCAATGTATACAGTCATATCATTTTTCAATATTCGTAATTTCGCATCTTCCTTCCCCAGATTAATACCTTCGATGCCATTTTTTTCTTATGTTGTTAGATAGGACCTCTAGTACGATGTTAAGGAGGAGTGGGGACAAGGGGGTCCTTATCTGATCCCCCTTCCAGTGGAATTGCTTTCATGGGCAGCTTGTATGATATCGAGGAGTTTTCCTTCTATTCCTCTCCTCCTGAGTGTCTTAAACAGGAAGGGGTCTTGTATGTTGTTGGATGGTTTTTTCATATCTACCAATGTTTTCATGTGGTTCTTACCATGTTTCACGCCAATGTGGTGAATAATACTAATGTGGAACCATCCCTGCATACCTGGTATGAATCCCACTCGGTCACAGTGAATTATTATTTTATATGCTTTCGTATTCCATGGGCCAGTACTTGGTTAAGAACTTTTGCAGTGATGTTCATTAGGAATATTGTTTTGTAGTTCTCAATTCTTGTGGGACCCTTACCCACTTTATGTATCAGAGTTGTACTAGCTTCATAGAAACAGTTTGGGAGTTTTCCGTCTTTTTCTATGTTCTGGAAGAATTTGTGTAGGGTTGATGTCAGTTCTTTCCTGATTGATTGGTAGAATTCTCCTGTGAAGCCATCTTGCCCAGGGAACTTTTTTGTTGCTTGTCCCTTAATAACCTTGTCTATTTCCTCCATTGTGATGGGTCTGTTGAGGTTCTTAACATCCATCTGGGATAGCCTAGGGAGGGATTTTCTTTCCAAGTATTTGTCTATGTCTTCCAAGTTGTTGAATTCGTTAGAGTACAGGCCTTCATAGTACTGTGTAATAATCCTTTTGATTTCATTAGGGTCCATTGTAATGTCCCCTGTTTCATCCCTTATCCTTGCAATTGACATTTGTTCCTTCCTTTCTTTGGTTAGGCTTGCCAGCGGTCTATCTATGCTGTTAATCCTTTCAAAGAACCAACTTTTAGCGGCATTAATTTTTCCACAGAGGTTTTTGTTTTCGCTTTCCTGTATCTCAGCTCTGATCTTTCTTATTTCTATCCTTTTACTATGCAGGATTGTTCTGTTGACTCTGCTCTTATTGGTGTAAGTTTTGTGCCACCATATCAACAAGTCTCTCCCTTTTTTTTTATGTGTGCATTTATTGCTCTCAGCTTTCCTCTGATAAATGCCTTTGCTGTATCCTAAAGGTTCTGGTACATCGTGTTTTCATTCTCATTGGTTTCTAGAAACTTCCTGAATTCATCTCTGATCTGGGCCAATACCCACTCCTTTTCAATAATTATTCATCCTCCAATTGTTTTCCCTTGTTTCCTTCACCATTTTCCTGTTGATTTCCAGTCTTATGGCACAGGGATCAGATGTAGACATGTGTATAATCATATGTGCTTGAATTTACTCCAATTTGACTTCTCTCCCAGCATGTGGTCTATCTTCTAATATGTGTATTTGGGTTTGAAAGGAATGCTAATATTTTGCATTTGGGTGGAAAACTCTTAACATGTTTCCCATGCCAACTCGACCAATTGTGCTGTGTAGATCTGTAGCCTCCTTGTTGAGTTTATTTTCCAGTCTTCTGTCTTTTTCAGACAGTGATGTATTAAAGTCACCTATTGTAATTGTTGAGCCTGTGATTTCTTTTTCCATCTTTTGGAGTGTTTTATTTGTGAATTTTGCATGTCTCCCATTGGGTTGGTTTACATTTATTATGCTCACTGGTTCTTGGTCTACTGTTCCCTTGAGCATCATATAGTGCCCCTCCTTCTCTCTTGTTTTATTTTGGAGGGGGGGGGGGTCAGTTTCCAAGTAATTTTACTCAGAATTTTGTGTTGATTTTCTGAATCAATAAATACTATGCAAAACAACATAAATATAACCACCACCATCTATCCATTGCCCCCCACCCCATGAACAATACACTGGGCCACCTCACTCAAGGGTTCTCCCTCCAGATTTGGTCCAGAAGATGGGGTTCCATTGTCTCTTCTGATGGCCTGTACTTTGATATCAATTTGCCAGATAGAAAGATTGCTACCCCTGCTTTTTGCTTTGTCGTTTGGTGTATTTTTCTCCAGCCTTTAGTCCTCGACCTGTTTTTTCTGCAAGCTTGATATTTGCCTCCTGTAGGCAACAGCTCGATGGGTTATATTTTCTGAGGCAGTCTATTATCATCTGCCTTTTAAGGTCTGAGTTCAGGCCATTGATTTTCAGTGTTATTATATCCATCTGTGGACTCGGTGATGTCATCTTGTATCTTTTGTTGAGTGTTTTCCTGCCTACCTATCTCATGCGTTTGTCTTGTGTGTGTGTGGTTTATTCCCACTATTGAACCAATGCTATCATGTGTGCTGTTTTCTCTTTGTCGCCCTATGGATGGAGTTGGTCTATGTGATGGTCTCTTACTTGCACTCAGTGAGTGTTGATCTTTTGCCATACTTCATTAGTAAGGAACTTTTGTAGGCCTGGGTATCTTTTTATGTATTCTTTGAGGTTTTCCTTTTCTGGGATGACTCTTAATTCTCCATCTATCTTAATAGATAATTTGGCTGGTATAGTATTCTGGTTTTCCCTTATTTTCCTCCAATTTTTGGAATATGTTACTGCATTTCCACCTCTTCTTCATTGGGTCTGCTGATAGCTCTGAACATACTTTTACTGGGGTACCTTTATATGTGACTGCATGCTTTTCCCTAACTGACCTTATAATCTTCTCCTTTTCCTCATAGTTGGTGATTTCTTGGGATTAGGTCTGGTTGGCATTGTTTCAGCCTCCTGAATGGTTGCCTGACTATCATTTATTAAGCTGGGGAAATTTGCTTCTGAGAAATACCTCACTACTTTTGCTGTTGTGTTCTTTGTTGTGTCTTGTTCATGTAGTCTAATTATTCTAATATTTTTCCTCTTCATAGCATCAAACATGGCTCTCAAGTTTTCTTCACCTTTTCTAATTGTGCTGTTTGACTGCTTTTCATCTTTTTAAGGTCTGCTTGGTTATCCTCTAGGTCACCGGTGCCATTCTCTGCCTCCTCGAGTCTTTTGGCAAAGTCTATCCATTTGCCACTGTATTTTGTTATTTCATCCCTAAAGTCTTGTATTTCCCTTTGGGGGCCATGCATTTATCTCCTCTATCATTTTGTCCTTTTTCTGTATTGCTTCCCTCATATCCTGGATTACTCTAAGCAGCATTCTAAAATTTTTCTTCTATGCACATCTTTAAGCTCATGACTTCTTCCCTCTTTGTCTTTTTTTCTGCTGCTTTTTTGTAGAGGCAGTTGTGGCTGGTTGATGTTATGGGTTATTTTAAAGGGGTCTTTTGCCATCTTCCAGAGTAGAAGAGCACGGGGCTCTCTCTTGGGGAATTCGTTAGATTTCTTCTATGAACTACCTGCAAGTAGCTGCACTTGGGGTCAGGCTACCGCTAGATCTTCCTGTGGTTTCACTCTTACCCTAGCCCTCCAGTATTCCATTATTTGGAATGTGAGTTGGGTAGTCCTCTCATGCGATACTGGTGAGGTGTTTGTGGGTCCACAAGGATTATGTTTCACTGGCTGATCTCTAAGTAATCTGTAGTGGTATGTCTCACAGTGCTTCCACTGCCTCGGGTGTCATGTGTTGTTTCCCTCTGCAACTGATGTTGTGGAGGGTGTTTGGGTGTGCCCTCTTTGGCATAGAGCACCTTAGCTGGCAGGCAGATTCCCCTAGTCAGAAGGATCATTGTGGACGCTAGGTGGAAGTTCTCACAGCTGCATGGAGCACGATCAGCGGTAGGCAGGAGTTCCCCCAGTCACTTTTAGGACCAATGGGTTTAAGTTGGAGTCCACCCTGCCCTTTTAAGGGAGAATGCCACGTGTGTGGGGTATGGGGGAGGATTGACGTGCTTTCTCCATCTGCGTGCATGCCAACAAATGCAGGTGGGCGCTACCCCAAATGGGCAATCGGAGTTGCCCTACCTAGGTGGAGGTGAGTGACCGGGAGGCTGACCATGGATTATGAAAGGTAAGAGAGTGAGAAAGGAAGAAAAGGAGAGAGAGGAGAAAACAAAAAGGAGCAAAATAGCAAGCAAACTTACAATCACTCACAAAATAAAATGCAAAGACTAAACTAAAGTAAAAACAGTCACACACAAAAAATGAAAAGAACAAAAAAGGAAAACGGAATCTTCTGAGACTGGCAGGAGAGAGAGAAGAGATTGATAAACAAGAGGCGAAAAGAATCAAAAGTGAAAGAACAACAAAAGATAGAAAAGAAAAGATGAGAGAAAAGGTAGATAGCTGAGTCCTGCGTCATGCTGTGTGTGGCACTGCCTCGTGCCATGTGCAGCACTGTCACAGGTGGCAAGCTGTGGCTCTCCCCACTGGGTGTGCAGAGTTGTCCTAGGCATAGTGTAGAGGGGTGGAAACCAGCAGTTGCATGTGGGAAAAAAAAGAGGGAGAGGAGAGAAACAGAAAAGCAGAAAGAGAGAAGAGAACAAAGAACGAGAGGAAAGAAAGATAAAGAAAAGAGAGAAACAAGGGGGGGAAACTCAGCTGTGGTCACTAAAATTGACTGTGATGGTAGAGAGGGAAGAGAGAAGGAGGAAGTAAAGAATAAAGAGATAGCTGATCCCTGATTGCCTGCATGTGAGGCCAGAGGGGTTTAAACCCTGACCCATGATGACAGTTTGGTGTGCCCTTATTTTGCAGGGTCCCAGTGGGCCTGGGAGGAATCGCCCTAGTTGGCAGGATCACCTTAGAGGCCCAATGGAGGTTTCCTCAGCAGTACAGCACACTATAGAGGACTGCCACTGGTGCTTTGTGTGGTGTGCAGCAGTCCCACAGAGAGCAAGCAGAGTTCCCCCTGCTATTTGGGTTGAGTTGCTCTAGGTGATGGATAGTGGCCTTGAAGCCAGCAGCGGCATGTAATAGAAAAGAGAGGTGGAGAAGACAGAAAAGAGAGAAAAATAAGAAAAAGAGAGGGAAGTAATGGGCCTGTTCAGACTGAATGCAGTGGGAAACATAGAAGGGCAAAAGAGGAAAGAAAGAAGAAATAGAGCGGCGAGTAAAGAGGTAACTGAGGCTTCATCACTTGACGATGGGGCTGGAAGAGTTCCAACTCTGCCTCATGGTAGCGGGTGAAGAGACCACTTGGTGCTGGGTTTCACACATGCTAGGTGGGATTACCCTTAGAGGCAAGATCACAGTAGGGGCCAGGTGGCAGTTCCCACAATGGTATTGTCTGCTGGAGTTCACTGGCATATCTGCCTTGAGGTGTAGGTAGCAGTATAGTGGGAGTGGGGATGTTCCCTCACCCCTGTGTAGGGCCCCAGCATAGGCAGGACCCGACCCCCGGCCCCTCTCAGCTGTGTGTAGAATCACTGAATGGGGAGCTGGGATTATTGTCCGACCTAGACTGCTGATGCCCTTCTATCTCAGAGGGTTATTTTGTTTTTGAGGTTTTTTTCCCCTTGCCAGCTAGAATGGAATTAAATTAAATTGGTTTTCTGGCTCTGGATCTGTGCTCAATTAGAAACTGAGACTTCTTTCTTCTTATGCTAATGTATACTACTGGATGTATGTGAAGGGATCCCTTCTACCTGTTGCCTTGGAGTTGAACAAAGGGATTTGCAGTTTGGAGTTGAGCCTGGGATTTGCAGCTTTGCCAAGGAAATATGTTTTATCTCTTTTTAATGTTGCGCTTATGAGGTGCCCTGATTTGGAGGCTGTCACGCTGATGCCCAGAGGGGGAGATCCAGGTTATTAGGGGGGTTGTTTTCTTCTATACCAGCAGGAACAGAATTCTCCTCCTCAACTATGACTATCCGCTTATTTTCTGCCACGCCGTGACCTGACTCAGGTAAATTCCTGCTTTTTCTTCAACTCCAAATTGATGGCTATCCACTGACCCCGCTGCCCGGACTATGAGCTCAAGGCAGCTAGCTGCACAGGGAGCTCTGGCGTGGGCTCCCCTGACTAGGTGTCACTCAGCGGAGCTCCTCAGGCCTACGATTATGTCCAATTAGGGTGTCAGCCTGCCAAAAGCATTACTCACTGTGAAACTAGGGTGTAGGGAGCCCTTCAGCTGGAGCCCACGAGTCCAGGACCTCAAATCTAGAGAAATTTAGTGCATTCTTAGTTTGCTCTGTGAGTGGAAATAAAAAAGTGGGGTTCAGGACAGACCCTAGTACCCTAGTTCTACATTCAGGACTCTGCCTTCCAGTCTCCTTCACCCTACGACCCCATTTTCTGGTCTGGCAGCAGGAGGTGCAGGCAGGTGAGTCTTAACTAGATGCCATCTTCTTCGGTCCCACTGACGACATTACATTTTAATCTCACTTTATCTGGCATCATCCATTTACAAGCTCCCTGTCTGATACCAGAGTTATTCACATCCCCGAACGTGCTAAAACGTTGATCATCACACTAGAGACGTTCTGTCCACAGTGCAGAAGTTCTAAGGGTCCTCCAGTCTAAATGACGTCTCTTAGAGGAGTGGAAAATGATTGCTTGCAGTTCATGAACATGAACAAGGAAGAAATACAGACACTTAAGAACATTTTTAAAGTGTATTTATTGTCTTTCATTTATTTCAGACAAGGCGAGGCTCTGGTGAGGAAATGAGAGGTCCTGGGGCGGGGGGGGGGGGGGAAATACCTGGGAAAGAAATCCTGGCAGAGTTTTCTACTCCTAGTGGCTATCCTCATGGGCAAGCACTACCACTCTGGTCAGTAGATTCATGGCCACCAGAAAGGTAATCTCTTTATGGGGATCAGCATCCAGTTCTTGGTACAATTTGTCAATGGCACTTTTGTCCTTAATGTTCTAGAAAAAAAAAGGATAACAGAGACTGTGAGCCTATAACACCCAAACAAGACTCTTCCTTCTTTCTTCAGGCTCCCCACCCTCATAGGTCACATTAGGAGTGCCTAGGAATATTGATTCATTAGTCAAAACTATGGAGGTTGATCTTATGTGGCAAACAGATGAAAGAAACAAAAACTGATGAGCCAGCCTAGACTCATACAAGGCTCAACCTGGAACAAATCCCAAAGTTCATCACATGCAGAACTCCTCTGCCTCTCCCATCTTACATGTGAGGGACAGGATTCTAGCTGGGGAGGGTGTGCAGCCTATAGTGATAGGTGCGCCTCGGAGAGAGCAGGAGAGCGCCGGTTTCAGAGCGGGAAGGTATCACACTTGAGGCTGTAACTAAGAGTTATTCCCTCCCTTAGTTCTTGTCCCACCAGTATCTTCCTGGCCTTCATATTGTCAAGGGCAGTCTGAAGTTAGAAGACATCACACACCTTGAGGCTGTTTGGAAATTCCTTTGGGATCAACTGCCTCATCTCACCCGCAGTAAGAATGTCAACATGCCCCATCCGATTGAGTACTGGTGGAAGATGTTGATAAGTACCTCAAAATGCTCTTCCATCTTCATCATCTTCAATGCCAAGTTAACCTGTGAGGAGGCACGGGAGGTTTAGCTTGGCTCTCCATACCACATTTCACTCTCCCCTCTTTTCTGCATCAAGCGTTTACATGTATGTTTACCTATCACTTCCTCAGCTCAGTCCTAGCTCAGTTTCATCTGCAGATATTTTTCAATTTGTAGAGAGGATAGGGAAGAGAAGGGCATATTAAACCAAGGAGAGTCTAAAAGAATCAGCCTTGGTGAGCCACACTGTTCCATCCCATCCCATCCCTGAAGGAGAATTATCCATCCATTGATTACTCAAGCTGACCTGGGAAGGATTCTGTGGTTGAGAAGGCTCTTCACGTTCCCAGAAGGGGATCAGTCTCTGGCCACACACCTCAAATAGACTTTCCCCATCAGACCCCATCTTACCCCACTGCCATTGATTCGATTCCGACTCTTAGAGACCCTCTCTGACAGAGTAGACGAGCTTCCTGGGGTTTCTATCCATCCCCAAGGGAGCAGAGGGTCACATTCTTCTCTAGCAGAGCAGATGGTGGGTTTGAACTGCTCAACCTGCAGTTAGTAGTCCAATGCTTAAACTTCTAGATCACATACCACTTCAAATCCTAAACATTCTAAACCACAGCCATTAAATTAAATCTGCCTTATAAAGACCTCAACTTAGCTGCTTTTTAAACCGGCTGCTGGATCACCTAGCAAGATCCAATATGTTCCATTTGAGACACAAACCAGTCAGATCAGGGATGGAAAGGCATGATGGCTTCCAAAACTCTGAAAGGTGGTCATCTGCAATCATCACCCTGCATACACACCCCACCAAGGGAAGAGCATTTACCTCTCAATGTACAGGCAGCACAGAAGCTGTAGCAAGAAGGCACACTGGTGAGCCACACTGAGCCAGCAAGGTTTATATAAGGCATTCCAGATGTCCACTTTGATTCTGAGGAAAGAAATTCCCATTGCTCATCTGGAGGCATTTGTTAAACATGCTCAGTTGCTCAACGGGAGCTTCTAATCTGTACCTTGTAAACAAAAGCAGCTCACATTGTACTGACCTTCCATTTCACCCTTTCTCAATCAGAATCAGAATTTCCACCGCTGCCCTGCACACTCACATACATCATAAATTGCACTTCCTTAACCTGATGTGCCCTGCTTGGACAGATAAGGAGAGGAAGAAACGTTTTCCCATTGTCTGTTGCAACAGAAAAGAAGGCAATAGTGAAAAACAGTAAACCTGAACATGTAGCCCTGGAAGAGAAATGAGACATTTGCTTAAAAACTAAAAACCTCCATATAAATGATGGGCTTGTGTGAATAATTGTTTTAATACAGGTCCATAAATTCTGACAAATGCACGTGGAAGAAAGACCTGGAGATCTGCTGCCTTAAAGACTGCAACCCAGCAAACCCCAAGGACGGCTCTGTTCTACTGAATCCACAAAGTGACAACTCTCAGTGGCATCTAAAAATGGCACCGACAATGTAAGTTGTTAAGGTTAGAAGAAACCGTGTGTACGTGTGTCCTGCAGACTCTATGCGCTCAATGCTCTGTAAATTTAAAATTGTTCTTAATTTTGTATTTTATGAGAACCAGTATTGGGTACTGCATGCAGCATGCCAGACACTGCATTACACATATCCTCAAATAATTATCAAAACAGCCCTGACATTTGAGTGCCACTAAAACACCCTTTTTTAAATTAAGAAAATTATTTTTAAAAGTTAAGTAACTTCTCTAAGAGTGAAACACAATTTATCTCCCTTCAAAACCTATGCTATTGGTGTTGTAAAATTATTTTCCTAAAATAAACATCTTCTAACATATAAAATCATACATACTTGTAGAGTTGGTATGAGGCTCAACTGAGAGGAAATGTGAGATGGGTGCAATGTTGTAGCAGACATGATTCTTTTTCATGAAAATGTCCCTCTGGTTAGTCATAACAACAAAAGCATTTCTTATGAGCCCACCTTACTTGCGTAACTAGCCACACCTACAAGGCTAAAACTAGAGGTTCATTTACATTTTGAACCTTCTGCACTCCTATCAAAACTGTGGTTGTTATCCACTTGCAGTGCTAGAAATAACATGATTTCATTATACTTTTATATTTTTCTTGTTGCTCAGTGTGTCTCTAGTTTTGCAAATTTTGTCCCATCAGATCTCTTGAGTAGTAGGTTAGGTAGTCACATGACAAATTTCTTGGCATAGACAAATGAACAACTGCAGTGTCACATCAGCATATTTAAACATTTCAATGGCATTTCATCAATTCATGGAACCTTGTTTTTAACCAGTGCCCTCCATTTGGCTTCCACCTCTTCCTTCAGTACCATCGTTTCAATTGTATACTACCTCTGAAATGAGTGAATATAGAACAATCCTTTTTGTTACAATGACTCTGTGTACGCCTTCTCTTTCCCTGTGACTCCGTGGGGACACAGGAGAGGAGGAGCTGTGGTAAAGAAAGGGAGGTGCCAACTAGCCCAGGGACAAGGGAAAAACAAGTGCTCTAAAATCAATAGCAAGGAGGGACTAGGATGCCTGGTGAGGTTTGATCAAGGACAATGAGCTGAGAGGAATTACTGAAACCTGAATGCGAACGAAACGTAAGAGTGGGACAAGAGGGAAGTAAAGGGAAGTAGAGGAATGAACTAGGAGGCAAAGAACACCTACATAGGTCTAAAGAGAGGCATGTTCATAGATAAATATATTTATATATAATGATGGGGAAATAGATCTGTGTGTATATATATTTATATGTTAAGTATTAAGGCAGCAGGTGGACATTGGACCTCTACTCAAGTACTGAAAGTAAAATGGGTGCATAAGCAAATGTGCTGAAGAAAGCAGATGGTGCCTAACTATTAAAAGATAAAGCATCTGGGGTCTTAAAGCTTGATGATAAACAAGCGGCCATTTAGCTGAGAAGCAACAAGCCTACCTGGAAGAAGTGCACCAGCTTTTGTAATAATGAGATATCGATGGGATCAGGTCTCAGGCATCAAAAACTGTGATAGGTAGGTTTGTTGTGCCAACATGGACATTCAACACATGTTTGATTACTTGAAGGGCAGCGATATAAACGGCTCAGCAAACCTCACCTCTAGCTCACTTGCTCTTTGTCTTCAGACCACAGTGCGACAGCCTTGCTGGTTCTGTGCCTCCATTTCCAAGCTACACTACCTGTGGGACACCTAACCCATGAACTTTGTCGCTGTACTTTGAGGTTCCTTCAAGACCTGCTTCGCCACGCTATTGGAATATACATCTCTTGAGCTGGGGACTGTCAGATTCTCTCAATGGCTGATTGTTGGTGACCTGGCTTGCTCTTTGCAGCCTGTGGCCAGATAGCTTGAATTGCTCAATGGAGGATTACCCAGTGGCCATGAAGATTTGAACGACTGCCAGTGCACTAGCTGTCTCATGGAAGTCAGTAGCACTGTGCCGTTTCTACTGCTTTATAGATTAATTAACTGTTTAGTTCTTATGTTATCTAGCCATATAAACATATATAAAATTATTAGTGTCCTGGGTTTGTTTCTCTAGAGAACCTTGTCTAACACAAAGACCAAGAATAAAAATTCATATAGATGTGAATGAGGGAGAGGGCAGAGTGAAGACCCAAAGCCTATCTGCAGACATTTGGACATCACCTAACAGGAGGGCCACAAGGACAAGAAGAGCCATTCGGGATCCAGCATAGCACTGATGAAACACACAACTTTCCTCTAGTTCTCTAAGGCTACCTTCCCCCTTCCCCACTATCATTACCTCAGTTCTACCTGACAAACCTGGCTAGACCAGACCATGTGCACTGGTACAGATTAGAGCTCAAAACCCAGAATCTAGGACAGATAAAACCCTCAGGAAAAACAATAAGAGTAGCAATACCCAGAGGGAAAGGGAAGGTGGTGAGAGAGAGGGAGAAACCATGACAATGATCTACCTTTAACACCCTCATAGGTCTACAGACACCAGAAAAGACGGTGAAAGGAGACAGTGGTCAGTCTAAGACATGAAAAATATAATAATTTATGAATTATCAAGGGTTCATGAGGGAGGGAGATGAAGGAGGGGGAAATGAGCTGATAGCATGGGCTCAAGTAGAAAGAAAATGTTTTGAAAATGATGATGGCAACTTATGCACAAAAGTGCTTAACACAATGGATGTTTGTATAGATTGTGATCAGAGCTGTACAAACCCCCAATAAAATGATTTTAAAATAACAGTAACTTTTTATTGCAACTTAGGTAGAGGTTTATATTTATAGTGATCAACTTGGTATTCAACCATTTAAACTACTAATCAAACCCCTGATAGTTTAGCTTTAACACACTCCTTGATTTCTCTTCTTTCTCTTATGGACTGTTTTCTATTTCGCCCAACTTAACACCTGTCAATGGTCAAACCCAGGGATCAGCAAACTGCAGCTCTCCAGCCACGTGTTGCTCTTTGATGAAATACATGCGACTCTAAAAAAAATTGAAAATGTAGATAAAATTATCATGGTTTCATTGAAAGGATCTCATTCAGATAACAGTGATTGCATTGGTTTGTGTAAATATCCTTATGGCTCACAATCGCTTATCTGACTGCTGTGAGGGACAGGGTTGACGCCCATCTCAAAGTTGGCTGATCCCTCACTCTGCCCGTTGCTTTTCCTTCTCTCCTTCCCCGCTCTCTAGCCAATCTCCAACTTCCGTTATATCTCTTACTAAATTTTTTGTCTCTTTTTCTCATTTTGTCAGTGGTTTCATAAAATAGGTACCTTATTGTGACTCTCTAATTTTTCTAAGAATAATGTTCTCCAGGTCTGTCCACGGCCTGAGGTGCTTTGTGGATTGATCATTAAGTTTTCCCATTGCTTAATGGAAGAAGTTGTGATCTGCATCTGAATTGCATTTATAGATTGCTTTGAGTAATATTGATATTTTCACACCATTACTCAGTCCTATCCATGACCATGAGCCCTGTGGTGGAGGAGTTACAAATTGGGCAGTGATTCACGTGATCAGCAGTTCAAAACCACATCAGCTCCTCAGGAGAAAGTCCAGCTTTTTATTCCGGAAACAGTTACAGTCTCTGAAACCCACAGGGGCTTGCTTTGAGTCAGCATTGACTCCATGAAGCTACAATGTTCTTCCGCATATATATAGGTGTCTCTTGGTTTCATATCATAGTGTTCTGTAGTTTTTCTTTGTACAATTGCTATTTCTCTGATTAAATTTATTCCTAAATGTTTATATTCTTATTCTTTCTTTCTATTTTTTCTGGATATTGTAAATGGTATATATCGTTGCACATAATCCAATCTAGTCGACTTTTATATGTTCTTCTTGTATCCTGCTACACTATTGAATCACTTAATTGTTTCCAAGATTTTTCAGCAAGTGTTTGGAAATTTCTTTGTGAAAAATCATATCATCTGAAAACAGTGAGAGTTTCACTTCTTTACAAATCTGGATTCCTTGGTGTGCTAGGCTGGGTTCTTTAGCGAAGCAAACCAATGGTTTTGTTGTGTGTGTGTGTGTGTGTGTGTGTGTGTGTGTGTGTGTATAGAATTACATTGAGAAATGTGTCACACTTTCGTAAAAATGAATTATTACAGTCTGGTTCATGTTCGGCTCAGATATGAACTATAAGCTTCTCCTGAATAGTGCACCTGAAGGGGCTGAAATGAGGAAGCAAGTCACTGAAGGCTGGTGTATGCAGAACTGAATGAATATGAGTCTGGTTGAATAAGTAAGTCAAGATCTGCACACCGTTAATAGCTCCTGGGTTCAGCAGGAGATATACCAAGAGGTTGACAAACTAGATGCAGGGCCCAGATCCAGGGCTCAGATCCAGTTTAGAATATGTCAACTTACACCAACAAAAGGCCACACCATGAATGGAAACTCCCTCGTGTGTATCAAGGCTGTGACCACATTAAGGTGTCTTCCTTCTGGTTCTCTTGTGTTGCCTCTTGCATGTTCCATCATTTCCCAATAGGATGCTTCAACAAGGCAACTCGGGGTTGAATTGTTTTCTTCATTTCTTCCAGCTCAAATCATGCTCAACGTGCTCCTCCGGTTTGGTTTTCTAACACTGCGTCTTAATTTTATCATTAGTATTCATATAAGAAATGCTACAATTGGGTAATTTAAAACTATATTTACCACATTTTATTCTGTGATTGAAAAATCCTAAAAAACCTTAGTGAGGATTCTGTAGGGTCTGGCAAGGGAAGATGCCAAGGTGGTGGGGGAAGGAGGGTAATGGCAAGAGCTACCACATGGACCACACAAACTCTAGTGACTCCACGGACGGAATTCCTGCCATTGCCGAGCTTCCTATCTGGAAAGGAGGTAGAGATGGTAACAAAGACTTTGGGAAACTGGGGGATGCAAGTAGGATGCCAGTGATACAGTGTGATTGCTTTAGGAAATAAATCACTTAACTCTCCTCAGTTTTTATTTTTTTAAATGTCAATTTAAAGAAGGTCTTGAAGGTTGATGGAAATAAGGAATCTAGGAGACCTCCCCCTCCATCACTCTGAGTGACAAAGCTAATCACTGGTGTCGAGGGTTGACACTCAGTAAGGGTCCCACGTTTTTCAGGGTACCTGCTCACCCTCCCACCTTTCCCATCACATTCTTCTACAACTTGGCAGTTAGAGTTCAAGTTGGTCTGGTAACATAAACCAAAGTACCAGTATAGGTAGGGGTCACCAAGGCCTCTGAGGGAAAAAAACAAACAAGCAAAAAAAGATTTAAGTCACACCTCGTGATGTCCACTTAGTATGAGACTCTCCACTCTGCATGTTGTATTAGCACAATTACCAAGGCAACATAAAGTGAGAGTTATAGCACCTCCGGTCTAACATGAGGGACCACAGAGGTCTAGACTTGGACTGAGGCATCCCTGTAGAAGCTTTCTTCGAGGACTCAGTTCCTCTACACAACCACATGCCCAGTGTTCCACAGCCTCACTTTACAGCAAGAAGGATAAGTGAGTGAGACACTTAGACCCTCCTTTAGCTTTACCTGTGGGGGAGATGGCCTTTTCCTGGTGACCTGGACTCACATTGTAAATTTTCCATTAGCACACCAGAAGCTGAGCCTTATCTTCAAAAGGCCTAAGAAACCAGTAGAAGCCAGAAAGTGGAGCTCTGCATTCCAGGGGCAATTCAGTCCCATCAAGAACAGCCTCTCTTTCTATCACCAGACGCAGGTACAGGGTGGGGAGGATATGAAAACCCAGGCCAGGAGAGATGTGGCAGAGTCCTGCACAGACACTACTCCAAGGGTCATCTGTAAGGAAGTCACTGTAGGTCACCACAGCCCCATCCTGAATCCTCCAGCAGAAAACAAGGAGAAGAGAAGAGAAAGCGAGTGTTCATTTAGGACACTCCCAACCTCTCAAACCAACAAAACAAATTCAGCCCCAAATTAGAGAAGTCCAAAGGCCCCGTAGATGAGAAAGGTGTGGGGAAAGACTTGATCTGGGGAGTCAGCTCCATAATTCAGATAATCACACCACCATAAGCAATAAGTCCACAGCAGCTGTAGATGTTTGTAGCCATTGTCTAGACCCAGGTCAGCCTGGCTGATGCCACCAAACACAATGGAACGCTGCCAGAGGCCACCGCCCAGGTCAGAAGTATCCCATACTGGGCTTGTGAAGCAATATGGAAAGTTACCACCAGAAGGAGATGGCAGGAAATTCACTTCTTATCCAGGCTCCTTGAAGATGCTAGCGAAGGAGCTGCTTTCAAATGAACTGGTTTCCTGTCAAGCTCACCAATCTTTGCTCTGAGAGGAAGCATTTTGGAAAGATTTCTCTGTCCTTTCGAATAAGAAGAGACTTTTGGGGCCAAATAAGTTCGTTTACTTGAGATCCCCTAATAGTAGACAGAAACAGGATTCTTGGCCAGATAAGGGGACTTGCAGCACGTTGTACAGAGTAGTCGGGGCAGGAAGTTACCTTGATGCCGCTCATATTTTATTCTGTTGGGCAACTGGAATCCCAGCCCTGTGACCCCTCGTGTGCAGTCAGAAGTGATGTTACCCAACACCGGGCAAAGAAATATCCTGGAGAGATGAGGTAAGTGAGACCTACTGTGCCACCCAGCAACATCACTATGAAAAGATGTCTGAAATGAAATTGCTATGCAAAACAGAAATTGCACAGGTAAGAGCTATTTCAGGAACAGCTCATAGCTGTTGATAGAAAAACTACTAGCGACGACTTCCCTGCGTGCTGGGTAATAATGCCTGAATATTGTGATAGGAACTAAAAAGAGCAGACCCTGTTGCCCAACACAAAGCCAGTGCAGGAGCCTGACATTCAAGGCCACCCAGCAACTTGATAGCGAAGCACCATCTGCAGAATTGCTCTGATTGGACTTCAACAGCAGCTCTTGAAGCAAACTGAAGCAACCACAAACCGCCTACTGATTTCTGCCCTCCAGAGCATGAGGGCAGAATTGAACCCCTCTTCCCCACTGGCATGAGAATGGCCCAGGCTCTCAAAAGCAATACCAGGCATCCTCCAACAGGCACTAGAGAAATAAAAGGCATGTGATGGTAACTGAGGAATCAAATCACATCTATTGTGCTTTGGGGTTTCTTAAAGACTCATACATATCATAGATCATTTGGTTCCCCTTGTGTCAGAGCCCGCTGCTTTTTGAGACCGTAGCGGTAATTCTGTTGAAAGGTTGATTTACAGGAGTAAATGCAGCAGTCTTTATCAAATGTTAGTTCTGTGGGCTGAGAGCTACATGTTTTCAAACAGTTGGACAATGCAGAGTAATAGTGGGTGGCAGAATACACTAGAGGGAAAGGGAGAAAATGTAGTCCCTTTCGCCACTCCTATTCAACACTGTATTGCAAGTCTTAGCCAAAGCTGTTAGACAAGAAAAAGAAGCCAAAGGAATCCAGATTGGTGAAGAAGTGAAACGCTCACTCTTTGCAGATGACATTTTTTCCAAATCCTAAAGACTTCACAAAAAAACTGTTGGAAGCAATGGAAAGAGTTGGCAATGTGGCAGAATACAAGACTAACAACAAAAATCAATCGTGTTCCTGTTTAGTACGAAGAAAGCTCTGAAGAAGAAAATAAGAAAATACCATTTACATTAGCCATCCAAAGGAGGACATATCTAGAAATAAGCCTGACTAGAACAGCAAAAGACGGGTACAAAGAAAATTACAGAACACTACAAGAAACCGACACAATGGGAAAATAATGCATATCGACAAGGGAACAACTAGAGGATTAAAATCAACAACGTGGAGGAGGCAGAGATCATGTGGGTGGGGGTGGGGGTTGGAGAAACATCAATCCAGCTGTGAGGAATTACTAAGAGGCAGAGGAAAGGCGAGCATGATGGTCGGACAGGAGGAAGGTAAAAGGAAACAGGAAATATCTGGGAAGCAAAGTTATGGATAGAGGTATAAACATAGATATGTACATATGTAAATATATTAATTAATAAAAATAGAGATATTGACCCATGTACATATATTTATATGGCAATACAGTGAGGAAGTGGATAGACTTAGGGGCTCTGCTCAAGCCTTCCCTCAACACAAGAACACTTTGTTCTAACAACCTGACATTCTTTGATGCTCACTCTCCTGACATGATCACTGAAGACAAAAGGGGTGCTTAAGAAAATGTGGGAAGAAAGCTGATGGTGTTCAGCTATCAAAAGATATAGAGCAGCGTTTCTCAATCTGTGGGTTGTGACTCCTTTGGGGTCAAACAACCCTTTCACAGGAGTTGCCTGATGCATGACAGTAGCAAAATCATAGTTATGAAGTAGCAATGAAAATAATTTTATCGCTCGGGGTCACCACAACATGAGGAACTGTATTAAAGAGTTTTGGTATGAGGAAGGTTGAGAACCTCTGTTTTAGAAACGAAAATGAATTGAAATGGAGGATAAGGAGATCAAATGATAGGGTGCTAAATTTTAGCCTAAGTGAATCGGCAACAATTTACTTTCCAATGTATTCTGAATGCCATTAGTGTTATTCACCTCCCTGGTCCGTGGTCAGCGGGCATTCACCAGAGTCTTGATCCATGTCTACTTCCCCTTCATGATTTTGAAAACGGAAACATCTTGAACATGGGTCAAAAGGGAGATCAAATGATGAGACGTTACATTTTCATCTAAGTTCATGTGGCATGATCAATTTACAATGCCCTCTGTTAGCAGAGCTCTTCAGATCCCTGAACATGCTAAGCACTGGTCATCACCCTAGAGAAGGAAGTAGTGGGGTCTAAGGGTGCGAGAGTCTAAATGACGACTTTTAGAGGAGTGAAAGGTAATCGCTTGCGTTCATGAGTATGAAAAGGGACAAAAATACAGAAACTTAAGAACTTTTTAAGTTTATTTATTATCTCTCATTTCTTTCAAACAAGGGTAGGCTTTGGTGAGGGAATGAGGGGTCCTCTTGGGGAAAATAATTCCTGGGAGATTTTGCCACTCCTAGTGGCTATCCTCAGGGGCAGGCAATACCAGTGTGGCCGCTAGTTCATGACCTCCGGTTAGCCTCATGGGAAAGCACTAGCAGTGTGGACAGTAGCTTCACAGCCACCGCAAAGGTAATCTCTTTTTGTTGCTCAGCCTCATCCAGGTCTTTGAACAATTTGTCAATCACATTTTTGTCTTTGATGTTCTAGCAAAACAAAACAAAAAAGATAACAGAGATTGTGAGCTTATTACCTCCAAACAAGACTCGTCCCTCTTTTCTTCAGCCTCCCCACCATCATAGGTCAGGTTAGGAGGGCCTAAGAATATTAAATCACTAGCCAAATCTCATATGACAAAACAGATGACAGAAAGAAAAACTGATGAGACATCCTAGACTCATACAAGGCTCAACCTGGAACATATTCCAAAGTTCACCTCATCCACAACTCGTCTGCCTCTCCCATCTTACATGTGAGGGACAGGATTCTAGCTGAGGAGGGTGTGCAGCCTGAAGTGATAGGTGAGCCACGGAGAGAGAAGGAGAGAGCTGGTCTCAGAGCTGGAAGGTAACGCACTTGAGGCTGTAAATAAGAGTTATTCCCTCCCTTACTTCTTGTTCCACCAGTATCTTCCTGGCTTTCATATTAACAAGGTGCACTGTTTCATGGGGCAGTCTGAAGCTAGAAGGTATCACACACCTTGATGACATTTGGAAGTTCCTTTGGGATCAGCTGCTTTATCTCATCCTGGGTAAGAAAGTCAACATGCCCCAGCTGCCTTGTGTGCTGGTCGAAGATGTCAAAGAGTCCCTCCAAATGCTCTTCCATCTTCGTCATCTTCCCAACGTCAGGTTAACCTGTGAGGAGACACGGTAGGTGTAACTTGGCCCTGCATACCACATATCACTCTCCCCTGTCTTTCTGTATCAAGGATTTAGATGCACGTTTAGATATCACTTCCTCAGATCTATGGTGGCTGTGTTTAATTTGCAGAATTTTTTTTCATTTGTAGATAGGATGGGAAAGAAAAGGATATGTAAAACCCAGTACAGTCTAAAAGAATCAGCCTGGGTAACCCACACTGCTTCATCCAACCCCAACCCTGAAGGAGAATTATCCATCAACAGGCCATTGATTAGTCAAGCTGACCTGGGAAGGATTATGTGGTTGAGAAGGCTCTTCACGTTCCTAGAAGAGGGTCAGTCTCTGAACATATCCTTCAAAGAGACTTTCACCATCAGACCTCCTCTTATCCCACTGACATTGGGTTGATTCTGACCCATGGAGATGCTCTGGGGCAGAGTAGAAGTCCTTCCTAGGGTTTCTTTAAGGAGGCAGAGAGCCACATCTTCTCTAGCGGGGCAGCAGGTGAGTTTGAATTGCTGACCTTGCAATTAGCAACCCAACGCTCATGCTGCTAGACCACATACCCCTTTAAATCCAAAGCAACCAAACTCACTGCCATTGAATTAAATCTGACTTACAAAGACCTCATCTTAGCTGTTCTGAAATCTTGATGTTGGATCTACCTAGCATAGTCAAATCTGTTCCATTTGAGGCAAAATCCAGTTAGCTCAAGGGTGCTCATGCTAGCAAGGAATTGTGCCTTCCAAATATCTGAAAGGTGGTCATCCACAATCATCAGTCTGCACACCCAACCAAGGGAAGAGCATTTACCTCTCAAGGCACAGGCAGCACAGAAACTGTAGCAAGCGGGCACACTGGTCTGGCACACTGAGCCAGCAAGGTTTATATAAGGCACTCCAGACTTCCTCTTTGACTGCGGGTGAGGAAATCCCCACTGGTTCATCTGGAGGCAATTAGTGAACTTGCTGAAGAGAAGCTTCTAATCTGTATCTTTGACTGAAACATATGCAGCTTAGATTGTACTCACCTTCCATTCCACCCCTTGCTCAGTCTGAATCAAAATTTCCACCGCTGCCCTACACAGTCACATACATCACATCTTGACTTCTGTAAACTGGAGTACTCCTGCTTGAAAGAGAAGGAGAGGAAGCCAGGTTTAACCATTGTCTATTGCAACAAAAATGATAATGACAACGAAAAACTATAAATGTGAACATGTATACAGTCCCGGAAGAGAACAAAGGACGTTTGGTTAAAAACTAAGAAACTGAGTAAACCATGGGCTGCGTTAGTGATAGTGTTTAATACGGGTTCATAAATTCTGGCAAGTACCCGTGGAAGAAAGACCTGGAGACCTGCTGCCTTAAAGACCGCAGCCCAGCAAACCCTACACACAGCTCTGCTCTACTGAATCCACAAAGTGATGGGTACAATAGTGCCAGCCATGTAAGATGTTCATAATAGAAGAAAGGGTGCGAGTGAGTGTGGGACCTGTGTGCACTATGTTCTCAACACTCTGCCAACCTAAAATTGGTCTTAGTTTTTTTCTTAATGCAGACACTGCTTTACACATATCCTCATGTAACTCTCAAAACAGCCCTGACAGTGCTACTAAAATACCCATTTTGTCAGTGAAGAAAATTAGTTCAGAGGTTAAGTAAATTTCCTAAGTGTCAAACACAAATTTATCTGCCTTCAAAATCTTTCCTGTTGGCGTTGTAACATATTCCCTTAAGATGAACAGTTTTTAATATATAAAATCATACATGGTTGTCGAGTTGTTGTGAAGCTCAACGGAGAGGAAATGTGAGAGAGTGTTTAAGATGAGGAAACAAGGGGTAAGAGGCAAGCTTGGAACTTAAGATGAGCAGCATGGCCACATGGGCCAGATGGCAGCTCACTAAAATGCAGTTTTCCTCCAAAAGTTAACCCAAAGCCTGCTCTGAGTCTTCTTCCCTCACAGAGCCATTGTCTAAGGGAATCATCTCCAAGAGGGAAATAGACTCCCAAGTAGGTGAAAAGAGAAGAAAAGGGGGTGACGCCCTTGAAAACAGTGTGAGGAAAGATGGAAGAGTGTGAAAGAGCATGTTGCCACAATCTCAGATCTGCTTTAACTGCTGAGCAGTCAGGAGGTGAGAAAGAAGGACCATTGTTTCCTTCATCTTATGTTGGTTTGTCTGCTAGTCCCGTACTGTGCACGCACTGGGGGAAGCAGCAATGGGCAAGACAAACTTGACCCAGTGGCCTCACCTTAGTCCCCTCTAGTTAGTTATAGCAACAAAGATATTTTTCTTCATACACCCACTTACATGTTTCAATATTCATACCTACAAGGCTAAAACTCTATGCTCATTTACATTTTGAACTTCCTATTACATGAATTTACATTTTAAACTTCCTACTGCACGCCTGTCAGGGCTGTCATTTTTCTCCACTTATCATCCTTCCGATCACAGTTTCTTCTACATGTGAAGAGTTTTCCTTGCAACATATATTTCTAGTGTTGCTAATTCAGTCCAATTGGATCTCTTCCAGTTAGTTGACCAGGTAGCTGCATCGCAAATGTCTTGGCATTGACGAATAAACACCTGCAGCGCTGCATCTCGATTATTGAAACATTTCCCTTGGGGTTTCGTCGATCCTTGGAGCCTTGGTTTTTGTTGTGCCTTCAGGACAGCTTGGACTTCTTCCTTCAATGCCTTCAGTTCATTCTTGTCTGCGGTGCCGTGGTGGGGTCTGCATGCACACTCCCAATTCTGTGGAGACTTAAGCAGTACTCTCCCCCTGGTTGGGTTAGTGCCCTACTTCAGTCCATTGTTGCTCACATGCTACCCCTTGAAATGACGGAACATAGACCCATCATTTTTGGTACAGTGACTCGGTGTCTTCCTTCTGGTTCTCTTGTGCTGCCTCTTGCATGTTCCATCATTTCCCAATAGGATGCTTCAACAAGGCAACTCGGGGTTGAATTGTTTTCTTCACTTCTTCCAGCTCAAATCATGCTCAACGTGCTCTTCCGGTTTGGTTTTCAAGCTCTGCGCCTTAATTTTATCATTAGTATTCATACAAGAAATGCTACATTTGGGTAATTTAAAACTATATTTACCATATTTTATTCTGTGATTGAAAAACCTTAGTAAGAATTCTGTAGGGTCTGGCAAGGGATGATGCCAAGGTGGTGGGGGAAGGAGGGTAATGGCAAGAGTTACCACATGGACCACACAAACTCTAGTGACTCCACGGACGGAATTCCTGCCATTGCCGAGCTTCCTATCTGGGAAGGAGGTAGAGATGGTAACAAAGACTTGGGGAAACTGGGGGTGCAAGTAGGATGCCAGTGATACAGTGTGATTGCTTTAGGAAAAAAATCACTTAACACTCCTCAGTTTTTATTTTTTAAAAGTCAACTTAAAGAAGGTCTTGTAGGTTGATGGAAAGAAGGAAGCTAGGAGACCACCCCCTCCATCACTCTGAGTGACAAAGCTAATCACTGGTGGAGAGGGTTGACACTCAGTAAGGGTCCCACATTATTCAGGGTACCTGCTCACCCTCCCACCTTTCCCATCACATTCTTCTAAAACTTGGCAGTTAGAGTTCAAGTTGTCTGTTAACACAAACCAAAGTACCAGTATAGGTAGGGGTCACCAAGGCCTCTGAGGGAAAAAAACAAACAAGCAAAAAAACATTTAAGTCGCACCTCGTGATGTCCACTTAGTATGAGACTCTCCACTCTGCATGTTGTATTAGCACAATTACCATGGCAACATAAAGTGAGAGTTATAGCACCTCCGGTCTAACATGAGGGACCACAGAGGTCTAGACTTGGACTGAGGCATCCCTGTAGAAGCTTTCTTCGAGGACTCAGTTCCTCTACACAACCACATGCCCAGTGTTCCACAGCCTCACTTTACAGCAAGAAGGATAAGTGAGTGAGACACTTAGACCCTCCTTTAGCTTTACCTGTGGGGGAGATGGCCATTATCTGCTGACCTGAACCCACATCGTAAATTTTCCATTAGCACACCAGAAGCTGAGCCTTATCTTCAAAAGGCCTAAGAAACCAGTAGAAGCCAGAAAGTGGAGCTCTGCATTCCAGGGGCAATTCAGTCCCATCAAGAACAGCCTCTCTTTCTATCACCAGACGCAGGTACAGGGTGGGGAGGATATGAAAACCCAGGCCAGGAGAGATATGGCAGAGCCCACCCCAGACACTGCTCCCAGGGTCATCTGTAAGGAAGTCACTGTAGGTCACCACTGCCCCATCCTGAATCCTCCAGCAGAAAACAAGGAGAAGAGAAGAGAAAGCGAGTGTTCATTTAGGACACTCCCAACCTCTCAAAACAACAAAACAAACTCAACCCCAAATTAGAGAAGTCCAAAGGCCCCGTAGATGAGAAAGGTGTGGGGAAAGACTTGATCTGGGGAGTCAGCTCCATAATTCAGATAATCACACCACCATAAGCAATAAGTCCACAGCAGCTGTGGATGTTTGTAGCCATTGTCTAGACCCAGGTCAGCCTGGCTGATGCCACCAAACACAATGGAACGCTGCCAGAGGCCATGGCCCAGGTCAGAAGTATCCCATACTGGGCTTGTGAAGCAATATGGAAAGTTACCACCAGAAGGAGATGGCAGGAAATTCACTTCTTATCCAGGCTCCTTGAAGATGCTAGCGAAGGAGCTGCTTTCAAATGAACTGGTTTCCTGTCAAGCTCACCAATCTTTGCTCTGAGAGGAAGCATTTTGGAAAGATTTCTCTGTCCTTTCGAATAAGAAGAGACTTTTGGGGCCAAATAAGTTCGTTTACTTGAGATCCCCTAATAGTAGACAGAAACAGGATTCTTGGCCAGATAAGGGGACTTGCAGCACGTTGTACAGAGTAGTCGGGGCAGGAAGTTACCTTGATGCCGCTCATATTTTATTCTGTTGGGCAACTGGAATCCCAGCCCTGTGACCCCTCGTGTGCAGTCAGAAGTGATGTTACCCAACACCGGGCAAAGAAATATCCTGGAGAGATGAGGTAAGTGAGACCTACTGTGCCACCCAGCAACATCACTATGAAAAGATGTCTGAAATGAAATTGCTATGCAAAACAGAAATTGCACAGGTAAGAGCTATTTCAGGAACAGCTCATAGCTGTTGATAGAAAAACTACTAGCGACGACTTCCCTGCGTGCTGGGTAATAATGCCTGAATATTGTGATAGGAACTAAAAAGAGCAGACCCTGTTGCCCAACACAAAGCCAGTGCAGGAGCCTGACATTCAAGGCCACCCAGCAACTTGATAGCGAAGCACCATCTGCAGAATTGCTCTGATTGGACTTCAACAGCAGCTCTTGAAGCAAACTGAAGCAACCACAAACCGCCTACTGATTTCTGCCCTCCAGAGCATGAGGGCAGAATTGAACCCCTCTTCCCCACTGGCATGAGAATGGCCCAGGCTCTCAAAAGCAATACCAGGCATCCTCCAACAGGCACTAGAGAAATAAAAGGCATGTGATGGTAACTGAGGAATCAAATCACATCTATTGTGCTTTGGGGTTTCTTAAAGACTCATACATATCATAGATCATTTGGTTCCCCTTGTGTCAGAGCCCGCTGCTTTTTGAGACCGTAGCGGTAATTCTGTTGAAAGGTTGATTTACAGGAGTAAATGCAGCAGTCTTTATCAAATGTTAGTTCTGTGGGCTGAGAGCTACATGTTTTCAAACAGTTGGACAATGCAGAGTAATAGTGGGTGGCAGAATACACTAGAGGGAAAGGGAGAAAATGTAGTCCCTTTCGCCACTCCTATTCAACACTGTATTGCAAGTCTTAGCCAAAGCTGTTAGACAAGAAAAAGAAGCCAAAGGAATCCAGATTGGTGAAGAAGTGAAACGCTCACTCTTTGCAGATGACATTTTTTCCAAATCCTAAAGACTTCACAAAAAAACTGTTGGAAGCAATGGAAAGAGTTGGCAATGTGGCAGAATACAAGACTAACAACAAAAATCAATCGTGTTCCTGTTTAGTACGAAGAAAGCTCTGAAGAAGAAAATAAGAAAATACCATTTACATTAGCCATCCAAAGGAGGACATATCTAGAAATAAGCCTGACTAGAACAGCAAAAGACGGGTACAAAGAAAATTACAGAACACTACAAGAAACCGACACAATGGGAAAATAATGCATATCGACAAGGGAACAACTAGAGGATTAAAATCAACAACGTGGAGGAGGCAGAGATCATGTGGGTGGGGGTGGGGGTTGGAGAAACATCAATCCAGCTGTGAGGAATTACTAAGAGGCAGAGGAAAGGCGAGCATGATGGTCGGACAGGAGGAAGGTAAAAGGAAACAGGAAATATCTGGGAAGCAAAGTTATGGATAGAGGTATAAACATAGATATGTACATATGTAAATATATTAATTAATAAAAATAGAGATATTGACCCATGTACATATATTTATATGGCAATACAGTGAGGAAGTGGATAGACTTAGGGGCTCTGCTCAAGCCTTCCCTCAACACAAGAACACTTTGTTCTAACAACCTGACATTCTTTGATGCTCACTCTCCTGACATGATCACTGAAGACAAAAGGGGTGCTTAAGAAAATGTGGGAAGAAAGCTGATGGTGTTCAGCTATCAAAAGATATAGAGCAGCGTTTCTCAATCTGTGGGTTGTGACTCCTTTGGGGTCAAACAACCCTTTCACAGGAGTTGCCTGATGCATGACAGTAGCAAAATCATAGTTATGAAGTAGCAATGAAAATAATTTTATCGCTCGGGGTCACCACAACATGAGGAACTGTATTAAAGAGTTTTGGTATGAGGAAGGTTGAGAACCTCTGTTTTAGAAACGAAAATGAATTGAAATGGAGGATAAGGAGATCAAATGATAGGGTGCTAAATTTTAGCCTAAGTGAATCGGCAACAATTTACTTTCCAATGTATTCTGAATGCCATTAGTGTTATTCACCTCCCTGGTCCGTGGTCAGCGGGCATTCACCAGAGTCTTGATCCATGTCTACTTCCCCTTCATGATTTTGAAAACGGAAACATCTTGAACATGGGTCAAAAGGGAGATCAAATGATGAGACGTTACATTTTCATCTAAGTTCATGTGGCATGATCAATTTACAATGCCCTCTGTTAGCAGAGCTCTTCAGATCCCTGAACATGCTAAGCACTGGTCATCACCCTAGAGAAGGAAGTAGTGGGGTCTAAGGGTGCGAGAGTCTAAATGACGACTTTTAGAGGAGTGAAAGGTAATCGCTTGCGTTCATGAGTATGAAAAGGGACAAAAATACAGAAACTTAAGAACTTTTTAAGTTTATTTATTATCTCTCATTTCTTTCAAACAAGGGTAGGCTTTGGTGAGGGAATGAGGGGTCCTCTTGGGGAAAATAATTCCTGGGAGATTTTGCCACTCCTAGTGGCTATCCTCAGGGGCAGGCAATACCAGTGTGGCCGCTAGTTCATGACCTCCGGTTAGCCTCATGGGAAAGCACTAGCAGTGTGGACAGTAGCTTCACAGCCACCGCAAAGGTAATCTCTTTTTGTTGCTCAGCCTCATCCAGGTCTTTGAACAATTTGTCAATCACATTTTTGTCTTTGATGTTCTAGCAAAACAAAACAAAAAAGATAACAGAGATTGTGAGCTTATTACCTCCAAACAAGACTCGTCCCTCTTTTCTTCAGCCTCCCCACCATCATAGGTCAGGTTAGGAGGGCCTAAGAATATTAAATCACTAGCCAAATCTCATATGACAAAACAGATGACAGAAAGAAAAACTGATGAGACATCCTAGACTCATACAAGGCTCAACCTGGAACATATTCCAAAGTTCACCTCATCCACAACTCGTCTGCCTCTCCCATCTTACATGTGAGGGACAGGATTCTAGCTGAGGAGGGTGTGCAGCCTGAAGTGATAGGTGAGCCACGGAGAGAGAAGGAGAGAGCTGGTCTCAGAGCTGGAAGGTAACGCACTTGAGGCTGTAAATAAGAGTTATTCCCTCCCTTACTTCTTGTTCCACCAGTATCTTCCTGGCTTTCATATTAACAAGGTGCACTGTTTCATGGGGCAGTCTGAAGCTAGAAGGTATCACACACCTTGATGACATTTGGAAGTTCCTTTGGGATCAGCTGCTTTATCTCATCCTGGGTAAGAAAGTCAACATGCCCCAGCTGCCTTGTGTGCTGGTCGAAGATGTCAAAGAGTCCCTCCAAATGCTCTTCCATCTTCGTCATCTTCCCAACGTCAGGTTAACCTGTGAGGAGACACGGTAGGTGTAACTTGGCCCTGCATACCACATATCACTCTCCCCTGTCTTTCTGTATCAAGGATTTAGATGCACGTTTAGATATCACTTCCTCAGATCTATGGTGGCTGTGTTTAATTTGCAGAATTTTTTTTCATTTGTAGATAGGATGGGAAAGAAAAGGATATGTAAAACCCAGTACAGTCTAAAAGAATCAGCCTGGGTAACCCACACTGCTTCATCCAACCCCAACCCTGAAGGAGAATTATCCATCAACAGGCCATTGATTAGTCAAGCTGACCTGGGAAGGATTATGTGGTTGAGAAGGCTCTTCACGTTCCTAGAAGAGGGTCAGTCTCTGAACATATCCTTCAAAGAGACTTTCACCATCAGACCTCCTCTTATCCCACTGCCATTGGGTTGATTCTGACCCATGGAGATGCTCTGGGGCAGAGTAGAAGTCCTTCCTAGGGTTTCTTTAAGGAGGCAGAGAGCCACATCTTCTCTAGCGGGGCAGCAGGTGAGTTTGAATTGCTGACCTTGCAATTAGCAACCCAACGCTCATGCTGCTAGACCACATACCCCTTTAAATCCAAAGCAACCAAACTCACTGCCATTGAATTAAATCTGACTTACAAAGACCTCATCTTAGCTGTTCTGAAATCTTGATGTTGGATCTACCTAGCATAGTCAAATCTGTTCCATTTGAGGCAAAATCCAGTTAGCTCAAGGGTGCTCATGCTAGCAAGGAATTGTGCCTTCCAAATATCTGAAAGGTGGTCATCCACAATCATCAGTCTGCACACCCAACCAAGGGAAGAGCATTTACCTCTCAAGGCACAGGCAGCACAGAAACTGTAGCAAGCGGGCACACTGGTCTGGCACACTGAGCCAGCAAGGTTTATATAAGGCACTCCAGACTTCCTCTTTGACTGCGGGTGAGGAAATCCCCACTGGTTCATCTGGAGGCAATTAGTGAACTTGCTGAAGAGAAGCTTCTAATCTGTATCTTTGACTGAAACATATGCAGCTTAGATTGTACTCACCTTCCATTCCACCCCTTGCTCAGTCTGAATCAAAATTTCCACCGCTGCCCTACACAGTCACATACATCACATCTTGACTTCTGTAAACTGGAGTACTCCTGCTTGAAAGAGAAGGAGAGGAAGCCAGGTTTAACCATTGTCTATTGCAACAAAAATGATAATGACAACGAAAAACTATAAATGTGAACATGTATACAGTCCCGGAAGAGAACAAAGGACGTTTGGTTAAAAACTAAGAAACTGAGTAAACCATGGGCTGCGTTAGTGATAGTGTTTAATACGGGTTCATAAATTCTGGCAAGTACCCGTGGAAGAAAGACCTGGAGACCTGCTGCCTTAAAGACCGCAGCCCAGCAAACCCTACACACAGCTCTGCTCTACTGAATCCACAAAGTGATGGGTACAATAGTGCCAGCCATGTAAGATGTTCATAATAGAAGAAAGGGTGCGAGTGAGTGTGGGACCTGTGTGCACTATGTTCTCAACACTCTGCCAACCTAAAATTGGTCTTAGTTTTTTTCTTAATGCAGACACTGCTTTACACATATCCTCATGTAACTCTCAAAACAGCCCTGACAGTGCTACTAAAATACCCATTTTGTCAGTGAAGAAAATTAGTTCAGAGGTTAAGTAAATTTCCTAAGTGTCAAACACAAATTTATCTGCCTTCAAAATCTTTCCTGTTGGCGTTGTAACATATTCCCTTAAGATGAACAGTTTTTAATATATAAAATCATACATGGTTGTCGAGTTGTTGTGAAGCTCAACGGAGAGGAAATGTGAGAGAGTGTTTAAGATGAGGAAACAAGGGGTAAGAGGCAAGCTTGGAACTTAAGATGAGCAGCATGGCCACATGGGCCAGATGGCAGCTCACTAAAATGCAGTTTTCCTCCAAAAGTTAACCCAAAGCCTGCTCTGAGTCTTCTTCCCTCACAGAGCCATTGTCTAAGGGAATCATCTCCAAGAGGGAAATAGACTCCCAAGTAGGTGAAAAGAGAAGAAAAGGGGGTGACGCCCTTGAAAACAGTGTGAGGAAAGATGGAAGAGTGTGAAAGAGCATGTTGCCACAATCTCAGATCTGCTTTAACTGCTGAGCAGTCAGGAGGTGAGAAAGAAGGACCATTGTTTCCTTCATCTTATGTTGGTTTGTCTGCTAGTCCCGTACTGTGCACGCACTGGGGGAAGCAGCAATGGGCAAGACAAACTTGACCCAGTGGCCTCACCTTAGTCCCCTCTAGTTAGTTATAGCAACAAAGATATTTTTCTTCATACACCCACTTACATGTTTCAATATTCATACCTACAAGGCTAAAACTCTATGCTCATTTACATTTTGAACTTCCTATTACATGAATTTACATTTTAAACTTCCTACTGCACGCCTGTCAGGGCTGTCATTTTTCTCCACTTATCATCCTTCCGATCACAGTTTCTTCTACATGTGAAGAGTTTTCCTTGCAACATATATTTCTAGTGTTGCTAATTCAGTCCAATTGGATCTCTTCCAGTTAGTTGACCAGGTAGCTGCATCGCAAATGTCTTGGCATTGACGAATAAACACCTGCAGCGCTGCATCTCGATTATTGAAACATTTCCCTTGGGGTTTCGTCGATCCTTGGAGCCTTGGTTTTTGTTGTGCCTTCAGGACAGCTTGGACTTCTTCCTTCAATGCCTTCAGTTCATTCTTGTCTGCGGTGCCGTGGTGGGGTCTGCATGCACACTCCCAATTCTGTGGAGACTTAAGCAGTACTCTCCCCCTGGTTGGGTTAGTGCCCTACTTCAGTCCATTGTTGCTCACATGCTACCCCTTGAAATGACGGAACATAGACCCATCATTTTTGGTACAGTGACTCGGTGTCTTCCTTCTGGTTCTCTTGTGCTGCCTCTTGCATGTTCCATCATTTCCCAATAGGATGCTTCAACAAGGCAACTCGGGGTTGAATTGTTTTCTTCACTTCTTCCAGCTCAAATCATGCTCAACGTGCTCTTCCGGTTTGGTTTTCAAGCTCTGCGCCTTAATTTTATCATTAGTATTCATACAAGAAATGCTACATTTGGGTAATTTAAAACTATATTTACCATATTTTATTCTGTGATTGAAAAACCTTAGTAAGAATTCTGTAGGGTCTGGCAAGGGATGATGCCAAGGTGGTGGGGGAAGGAGGGTAATGGCAAGAGTTACCACATGGACCACACAAACTCTAGTGACTCCACGGACGGAATTCCTGCCATTGCCGAGCTTCCTATCTGGGAAGGAGGTAGAGATGGTAACAAAGACTTGGGGAAACTGGGGGTGCAAGTAGGATGCCAGTGATACAGTGTGATTGCTTTAGGAAAAAAATCACTTAACACTCCTCAGTTTTTATTTTTTAAAAGTCAACTTAAAGAAGGTCTTGTAGGTTGATGGAAAGAAGGAAGCTAGGAGACCACCCCCTCCATCACTCTGAGTGACAAAGCTAATCACTGGTGGAGAGGGTTGACACTCAGTAAGGGTCCCACATTATTCAGGGTACCTGCTCACCCTCCCACCTTTCCCATCACATTCTTCTAAAACTTGGCAGTTAGAGTTCAAGTTGTCTGTTAACACAAACCAAAGTACCAGTATAGGTAGGGGTCACCAAGGCCTCTGAGGGAAAAAAACAAACAAGCAAAAAAACATTTAAGTCGCACCTCGTGATGTCCACTTAGTATGAGACTCTCCACTCTGCATGTTGTATTAGCACAATTACCATGGCAACATAAAGTGAGAGTTATAGCACCTCCGGTCTAACATGAGGGACCACAGAGGTCTAGACTTGGACTGAGGCATCCCTGTAGAAGCTTTCTTCGAGGACTCAGTTCCTCTACACAACCACATGCCCAGTGTTCCACAGCCTCACTTTACAGCAAGAAGGATAAGTGAGTGAGACACTTAGACCCTCCTTTAGCTTTACCTGTGGGGGAGATGGCCATTATCTGCTGACCTGAACCCACATCGTAAATTTTCCATTAGCACACCAGAAGCTGAGCCTTATCTTCAAAAGGCCTAAGAAACCAGTAGAAGCCAGAAAGTGGAGCTCTGCATTCCAGGGGCAATTCAGTCCCATCAAGAACAGCCTCTCTTTCTATCACCAGACGCAGGTACAGGGTGGGGAGGATATGAAAACCCAGGCCAGGAGAGATATGGCAGAGCCCACCCCAGACACTGCTCCCAGGGTCATCTGTAAGGAAGTCACTGTAGGTCACCACTGCCCCATCCTGAATCCTCCAGCAGAAAACAAGGAGAAGAGAAGAGAAAGCGAGTGTTCATTTAGGACACTCCCAACCTCTCAAAACAACAAAACAAACTCAACCCCAAATTAGAGAAGTCCAAAGGCCCCGTAGATGAGAAAGGTGTGGGGAAAGACTTGATCTGGGGAGTCAGCTCCATAATTCAGATAATCACACCACCATAAGCAATAAGTCCACAGCAGCTGTGGATGTTTGTAGCCATTGTCTAGACCCAGGTCAGCCTGGCTGATGCCACCAAACACAATGGAACGCTGCCAGAGGCCATGGCCCAGGTCAGAAGTATCCCATACTGGGCTTGTGAAGCAATATGGAAAGTTACCACCAGAAGGAGATGGCAGGAAATTCACTTCTTATCCAGGCTCCTTGAAGATGCTAGCGAAGGAGCTGCTTTCAAATGAACTGGTTTCCTGTCAAGCTCACCAATCTTTGCTCTGAGAGGAAGCATTTTGGAAAGATTTCTCTGTCCTTTCGAATAAGAAGAGACTTTTGGGGCCAAATAAGTTCGTTTACTTGAGATCCCCTAATAGTAGACAGAAACAGGATTCTTGGCCAGATAAGGGGACTTGCAGCACGTTGTACAGAGTAGTCGGGGCAGGAAGTTACCTTGATGCCGCTCATATTTTATTCTGTTGGGCAACTGGAATCCCAGCCCTGTGACCCCTCGTGTGCAGTCAGAAGTGATGTTACCCAACACCGGGCAAAGAAATATCCTGGAGAGATGAGGTAAGTGAGACCTACTGTGCCACCCAGCAACATCACTATGAAAAGATGTCTGAAATGAAATTGCTATGCAAAACAGAAATTGCACAGGTAAGAGCTATTTCAGGAACAGCTCATAGCTGTTGATAGAAAAACTACTAGCGACGACTTCCCTGCGTGCTGGGTAATAATGCCTGAATATTGTGATAGGAACTAAAAAGAGCAGACCCTGTTGCCCAACACAAAGCCAGTGCAGGAGCCTGACATTCAAGGCCACCCAGCAACTTGATAGCGAAGCACCATCTGCAGAATTGCTCTGATTGGACTTCAACAGCAGCTCTTGAAGCAAACTGAAGCAACCACAAACCGCCTACTGATTTCTGCCCTCCAGAGCATGAGGGCAGAATTGAACCCCTCTTCCCCACTGGCATGAGAATGGCCCAGGCTCTCAAAAGCAATACCAGGCATCCTCCAACAGGCACTAGAGAAATAAAAGGCATGTGATGGTAACTGAGGAATCAAATCACATCTATTGTGCTTTGGGGTTTCTTAAAGACTCATACATATCATAGATCATTTGGTTCCCCTTGTGTCAGAGCCCGCTGCTTTTTGAGACCGTAGCGGTAATTCTGTTGAAAGGTTGATTTACAGGAGTAAATGCAGCAGTCTTTATCAAATGTTAGTTCTGTGGGCTGAGAGCTACATGTTTTCAAACAGTTGGACAATGCAGAGTAATAGTGGGTGGCAGAATACACTAGAGGGAAAGGGAGAAAATGTAGTCCCTTTCGCCACTCCTATTCAACACTGTATTGCAAGTCTTAGCCAAAGCTGTTAGACAAGAAAAAGAAGCCAAAGGAATCCAGATTGGTGAAGAAGTGAAACGCTCACTCTTTGCAGATGACATTTTTTCCAAATCCTAAAGACTTCACAAAAAAACTGTTGGAAGCAATGGAAAGAGTTGGCAATGTGGCAGAATACAAGACTAACAACAAAAATCAATCGTGTTCCTGTTTAGTACGAAGAAAGCTCTGAAGAAGAAAATAAGAAAATACCATTTACATTAGCCATCCAAAGGAGGACATATCTAGAAATAAGCCTGACTAGAACAGCAAAAGACGGGTACAAAGAAAATTACAGAACACTACAAGAAACCGACACAATGGGAAAATAATGCATATCGACAAGGGAACAACTAGAGGATTAAAATCAACAACGTGGAGGAGGCAGAGATCATGTGGGTGGGGGTGGGGGTTGGAGAAACATCAATCCAGCTGTGAGGAATTACTAAGAGGCAGAGGAAAGGCGAGCATGATGGTCGGACAGGAGGAAGGTAAAAGGAAACAGGAAATATCTGGGAAGCAAAGTTATGGATAGAGGTATAAACATAGATATGTACATATGTAAATATATTAATTAATAAAAATAGAGATATTGACCCATGTACATATATTTATATGGCAATACAGTGAGGAAGTGGATAGACTTAGGGGCTCTGCTCAAGCCTTCCCTCAACACAAGAACACTTTGTTCTAACAACCTGACATTCTTTGATGCTCACTCTCCTGACATGATCACTGAAGACAAAAGGGGTGCTTAAGAAAATGTGGGAAGAAAGCTGATGGTGTTCAGCTATCAAAAGATATAGAGCAGCGTTTCTCAATCTGTGGGTTGTGACTCCTTTGGGGTCAAACAACCCTTTCACAGGAGTTGCCTGATGCATGACAGTAGCAAAATCATAGTTATGAAGTAGCAATGAAAATAATTTTATCGCTCGGGGTCACCACAACATGAGGAACTGTATTAAAGAGTTTTGGTATGAGGAAGGTTGAGAACCTCTGTTTTAGAAACGAAAATGAATTGAAATGGAGGATAAGGAGATCAAATGATAGGGTGCTAAATTTTAGCCTAAGTGAATCGGCAACAATTTACTTTCCAATGTATTCTGAATGCCATTAGTGTTATTCACCTCCCTGGTCCGTGGTCAGCGGGCATTCACCAGAGTCTTGATCCATGTCTACTTCCCCTTCATGATTTTGAAAACGGAAACATCTTGAACATGGGTCAAAAGGGAGATCAAATGATGAGACGTTACATTTTCATCTAAGTTCATGTGGCATGATCAATTTACAATGCCCTCTGTTAGCAGAGCTCTTCAGATCCCTGAACATGCTAAGCACTGGTCATCACCCTAGAGAAGGAAGTAGTGGGGTCTAAGGGTGCGAGAGTCTAAATGACGACTTTTAGAGGAGTGAAAGGTAATCGCTTGCGTTCATGAGTATGAAAAGGGACAAAAATACAGAAACTTAAGAACTTTTTAAGTTTATTTATTATCTCTCATTTCTTTCAAACAAGGGTAGGCTTTGGTGAGGGAATGAGGGGTCCTCTTGGGGAAAATAATTCCTGGGAGATTTTGCCACTCCTAGTGGCTATCCTCAGGGGCAGGCAATACCAGTGTGGCCGCTAGTTCATGACCTCCGGTTAGCCTCATGGGAAAGCACTAGCAGTGTGGACAGTAGCTTCACAGCCACCGCAAAGGTAATCTCTTTTTGTTGCTCAGCCTCATCCAGGTCTTTGAACAATTTGTCAATCACATTTTTGTCTTTGATGTTCTAGCAAAACAAAACAAAAAAGATAACAGAGATTGTGAGCTTATTACCTCCAAACAAGACTCGTCCCTCTTTTCTTCAGCCTCCCCACCATCATAGGTCAGGTTAGGAGGGCCTAAGAATATTAAATCACTAGCCAAATCTCATATGACAAAACAGATGACAGAAAGAAAAACTGATGAGACATCCTAGACTCATACAAGGCTCAACCTGGAACATATTCCAAAGTTCACCTCATCCACAACTCGTCTGCCTCTCCCATCTTACATGTGAGGGACAGGATTCTAGCTGAGGAGGGTGTGCAGCCTGAAGTGATAGGTGAGCCACGGAGAGAGAAGGAGAGAGCTGGTCTCAGAGCTGGAAGGTAACGCACTTGAGGCTGTAAATAAGAGTTATTCCCTCCCTTACTTCTTGTTCCACCAGTATCTTCCTGGCTTTCATATTAACAAGGTGCACTGTTTCATGGGGCAGTCTGAAGCTAGAAGGTATCACACACCTTGATGACATTTGGAAGTTCCTTTGGGATCAGCTGCTTTATCTCATCCTGGGTAAGAAAGTCAACATGCCCCAGCTGCCTTGTGTGCTGGTCGAAGATGTCAAAGAGTCCCTCCAAATGCTCTTCCATCTTCGTCATCTTCCCAACGTCAGGTTAACCTGTGAGGAGACACGGTAGGTGTAACTTGGCCCTGCATACCACATATCACTCTCCCCTGTCTTTCTGTATCAAGGATTTAGATGCACGTTTAGATATCACTTCCTCAGATCTATGGTGGCTGTGTTTAATTTGCAGAATTTTTTTTCATTTGTAGATAGGATGGGAAAGAAAAGGATATGTAAAACCCAGTACAGTCTAAAAGAATCAGCCTGGGTAACCCACACTGCTTCATCCAACCCCAACCCTGAAGGAGAATTATCCATCAACAGGCCATTGATTAGTCAAGCTGACCTGGGAAGGATTATGTGGTTGAGAAGGCTCTTCACGTTCCTAGAAGAGGGTCAGTCTCTGAACATATCCTTCAAAGAGACTTTCACCATCAGACCTCCTCTTATCCCACTGCCATTGGGTTGATTCTGACCCATGGAGATGCTCTGGGGCAGAGTAGAAGTCCTTCCTAGGGTTTCTTTAAGGAGGCAGAGAGCCACATCTTCTCTAGCGGGGCAGCAGGTGAGTTTGAATTGCTGACCTTGCAATTAGCAACCCAACGCTCATGCTGCTAGACCACATACCCCTTTAAATCCAAAGCAACCAAACTCACTGCCATTGAATTAAATCTGACTTACAAAGACCTCATCTTAGCTGTTCTGAAATCTTGATGTTGGATCTACCTAGCATAGTCAAATCTGTTCCATTTGAGGCAAAATCCAGTTAGCTCAAGGGTGCTCATGCTAGCAAGGAATTGTGCCTTCCAAATATCTGAAAGGTGGTCATCCACAATCATCAGTCTGCACACCCAACCAAGGGAAGAGCATTTACCTCTCAAGGCACAGGCAGCACAGAAACTGTAGCAAGCGGGCACACTGGTCTGGCACACTGAGCCAGCAAGGTTTATATAAGGCACTCCAGACTTCCTCTTTGACTGCGGGTGAGGAAATCCCCACTGGTTCATCTGGAGGCAATTAGTGAACTTGCTGAAGAGAAGCTTCTAATCTGTATCTTTGACTGAAACATATGCAGCTTAGATTGTACTCACCTTCCATTCCACCCCTTGCTCAGTCTGAATCAAAATTTCCACCGCTGCCCTACACAGTCACATACATCACATCTTGACTTCTGTAAACTGGAGTACTCCTGCTTGAAAGAGAAGGAGAGGAAGCCAGGTTTAACCATTGTCTATTGCAACAAAAATGATAATGACAACGAAAAACTATAAATGTGAACATGTATACAGTCCCGGAAGAGAACAAAGGACGTTTGGTTAAAAACTAAGAAACTGAGTAAACCATGGGCTGCGTTAGTGATAGTGTTTAATACGGGTTCATAAATTCTGGCAAGTACCCGTGGAAGAAAGACCTGGAGACCTGCTGCCTTAAAGACCGCAGCCCAGCAAACCCTACACACAGCTCTGCTCTACTGAATCCACAAAGTGATGGGTACAATAGTGCCAGCCATGTAAGATGTTCATAATAGAAGAAAGGGTGCGAGTGAGTGTGGGACCTGTGTGCACTATGTTCTCAACACTCTGCCAACCTAAAATTGGTCTTAGTTTTTTTCTTAATGCAGACACTGCTTTACACATATCCTCATGTAACTCTCAAAACAGCCCTGACAGTGCTACTAAAATACCCATTTTGTCAGTGAAGAAAATTAGTTCAGAGGTTAAGTAAATTTCCTAAGTGTCAAACACAAATTTATCTGCCTTCAAAATCTTTCCTGTTGGCGTTGTAACATATTCCCTTAAGATGAACAGTTTTTAATATATAAAATCATACATGGTTGTCGAGTTGTTGTGAAGCTCAACGGAGAGGAAATGTGAGAGAGTGTTTAAGATGAGGAAACAAGGGGTAAGAGGCAAGCTTGGAACTTAAGATGAGCAGCATGGCCACATGGGCCAGATGGCAGCTCACTAAAATGCAGTTTTCCTCCAAAAGTTAACCCAAAGCCTGCTCTGAGTCTTCTTCCCTCACAGAGCCATTGTCTAAGGGAATCATCTCCAAGAGGGAAATAGACTCCCAAGTAGGTGAAAAGAGAAGAAAAGGGGGTGACGCCCTTGAAAACAGTGTGAGGAAAGATGGAAGAGTGTGAAAGAGCATGTTGCCACAATCTCAGATCTGCTTTAACTGCTGAGCAGTCAGGAGGTGAGAAAGAAGGACCATTGTTTCCTTCATCTTATGTTGGTTTGTCTGCTAGTCCCGTACTGTGCACGCACTGGGGGAAGCAGCAATGGGCAAGACAAACTTGACCCAGTGGCCTCACCTTAGTCCCCTCTAGTTAGTTATAGCAACAAAGATATTTTTCTTCATACACCCACTTACATGTTTCAATATTCATACCTACAAGGCTAAAACTCTATGCTCATTTACATTTTGAACTTCCTATTACATGAATTTACATTTTAAACTTCCTACTGCACGCCTGTCAGGGCTGTCATTTTTCTCCACTTATCATCCTTCCGATCACAGTTTCTTCTACATGTGAAGAGTTTTCCTTGCAACATATATTTCTAGTGTTGCTAATTCAGTCCAATTGGATCTCTTCCAGTTAGTTGACCAGGTAGCTGCATCGCAAATGTCTTGGCATTGACGAATAAACACCTGCAGCGCTGCATCTCGATTATTGAAACATTTCCCTTGGGGTTTCGTCGATCCTTGGAGCCTTGGTTTTTGTTGTGCCTTCAGGACAGCTTGGACTTCTTCCTTCAATGCCTTCAGTTCATTCTTGTCTGCGGTGCCGTGGTGGGGTCTGCATGCACACTCCCAATTCTGTGGAGACTTAAGCAGTACTCTCCCCCTGGTTGGGTTAGTGCCCTACTTCAGTCCATTGTTGCTCACATGCTACCCCTTGAAATGACGGAACATAGACCCATCATTTTTGGTACAGTGACTCGGTGTCTTCCTTCTGGTTCTCTTGTGCTGCCTCTTGCATGTTCCATCATTTCCCAATAGGATGCTTCAACAAGGCAACTCGGGGTTGAATTGTTTTCTTCACTTCTTCCAGCTCAAATCATGCTCAACGTGCTCTTCCGGTTTGGTTTTCAAGCTCTGCGCCTTAATTTTATCATTAGTATTCATACAAGAAATGCTACATTTGGGTAATTTAAAACTATATTTACCATATTTTATTCTGTGATTGAAAAACCTTAGTAAGAATTCTGTAGGGTCTGGCAAGGGATGATGCCAAGGTGGTGGGGGAAGGAGGGTAATGGCAAGAGTTACCACATGGACCACACAAACTCTAGTGACTCCACGGACGGAATTCCTGCCATTGCCGAGCTTCCTATCTGGGAAGGAGGTAGAGATGGTAACAAAGACTTGGGGAAACTGGGGGTGCAAGTAGGATGCCAGTGATACAGTGTGATTGCTTTAGGAAAAAAATCACTTAACACTCCTCAGTTTTTATTTTTTAAAAGTCAACTTAAAGAAGGTCTTGTAGGTTGATGGAAAGAAGGAAGCTAGGAGACCACCCCCTCCATCACTCTGAGTGACAAAGCTAATCACTGGTGGAGAGGGTTGACACTCAGTAAGGGTCCCACATTATTCAGGGTACCTGCTCACCCTCCCACCTTTCCCATCACATTCTTCTAAAACTTGGCAGTTAGAGTTCAAGTTGTCTGTTAACACAAACCAAAGTACCAGTATAGGTAGGGGTCACCAAGGCCTCTGAGGGAAAAAAACAAACAAGCAAAAAAACATTTAAGTCGCACCTCGTGATGTCCACTTAGTATGAGACTCTCCACTCTGCATGTTGTATTAGCACAATTACCATGGCAACATAAAGTGAGAGTTATAGCACCTCCGGTCTAACATGAGGGACCACAGAGGTCTAGACTTGGACTGAGGCATCCCTGTAGAAGCTTTCTTCGAGGACTCAGTTCCTCTACACAACCACATGCCCAGTGTTCCACAGCCTCACTTTACAGCAAGAAGGATAAGTGAGTGAGACACTTAGACCCTCCTTTAGCTTTACCTGTGGGGGAGATGGCCATTATCTGCTGACCTGAACCCACATCGTAAATTTTCCATTAGCACACCAGAAGCTGAGCCTTATCTTCAAAAGGCCTAAGAAACCAGTAGAAGCCAGAAAGTGGAGCTCTGCATTCCAGGGGCAATTCAGTCCCATCAAGAACAGCCTCTCTTTCTATCACCAGACGCAGGTACAGGGTGGGGAGGATATGAAAACCCAGGCCAGGAGAGATATGGCAGAGCCCACCCCAGACACTGCTCCCAGGGTCATCTGTAAGGAAGTCACTGTAGGTCACCACTGCCCCATCCTGAATCCTCCAGCAGAAAACAAGGAGAAGAGAAGAGAAAGCGAGTGTTCATTTAGGACACTCCCAACCTCTCAAAACAACAAAACAAACTCAACCCCAAATTAGAGAAGTCCAAAGGCCCCGTAGATGAGAAAGGTGTGGGGAAAGACTTGATCTGGGGAGTCAGCTCCATAATTCAGATAATCACACCACCATAAGCAATAAGTCCACAGCAGCTGTGGATGTTTGTAGCCATTGTCTAGACCCAGGTCAGCCTGGCTGATGCCACCAAACACAATGGAACGCTGCCAGAGGCCATGGCCCAGGTCAGAAGTATCCCATACTGGGCTTGTGAAGCAATATGGAAAGTTACCACCAGAAGGAGATGGCAGGAAATTCACTTCTTATCCAGGCTCCTTGAAGATGCTAGCGAAGGAGCTGCTTTCAAATGAACTGGTTTCCTGTCAAGCTCACCAATCTTTGCTCTGAGAGGAAGCATTTTGGAAAGATTTCTCTGTCCTTTCGAATAAGAAGAGACTTTTGGGGCCAAATAAGTTCGTTTACTTGAGATCCCCTAATAGTAGACAGAAACAGGATTCTTGGCCAGATAAGGGGACTTGCAGCACGTTGTACAGAGTAGTCGGGGCAGGAAGTTACCTTGATGCCGCTCATATTTTATTCTGTTGGGCAACTGGAATCCCAGCCCTGTGACCCCTCGTGTGCAGTCAGAAGTGATGTTACCCAACACCGGGCAAAGAAATATCCTGGAGAGATGAGGTAAGTGAGACCTACTGTGCCACCCAGCAACATCACTATGAAAAGATGTCTGAAATGAAATTGCTATGCAAAACAGAAATTGCACAGGTAAGAGCTATTTCAGGAACAGCTCATAGCTGTTGATAGAAAAACTACTAGCGACGACTTCCCTGCGTGCTGGGTAATAATGCCTGAATATTGTGATAGGAACTAAAAAGAGCAGACCCTGTTGCCCAACACAAAGCCAGTGCAGGAGCCTGACATTCAAGGCCACCCAGCAACTTGATAGCGAAGCACCATCTGCAGAATTGCTCTGATTGGACTTCAACAGCAGCTCTTGAAGCAAACTGAAGCAACCACAAACCGCCTACTGATTTCTGCCCTCCAGAGCATGAGGGCAGAATTGAACCCCTCTTCCCCACTGGCATGAGAATGGCCCAGGCTCTCAAAAGCAATACCAGGCATCCTCCAACAGGCACTAGAGAAATAAAAGGCATGTGATGGTAACTGAGGAATCAAATCACATCTATTGTGCTTTGGGGTTTCTTAAAGACTCATACATATCATAGATCATTTGGTTCCCCTTGTGTCAGAGCCCGCTGCTTTTTGAGACCGTAGCGGTAATTCTGTTGAAAGGTTGATTTACAGGAGTAAATGCAGCAGTCTTTATCAAATGTTAGTTCTGTGGGCTGAGAGCTACATGTTTTCAAACAGTTGGACAATGCAGAGTAATAGTGGGTGGCAGAATACACTAGAGGGAAAGGGAGAAAATGTAGTCCCTTTCGCCACTCCTATTCAACACTGTATTGCAAGTCTTAGCCAAAGCTGTTAGACAAGAAAAAGAAGCCAAAGGAATCCAGATTGGTGAAGAAGTGAAACGCTCACTCTTTGCAGATGACATTTTTTCCAAATCCTAAAGACTTCACAAAAAAACTGTTGGAAGCAATGGAAAGAGTTGGCAATGTGGCAGAATACAAGACTAACAACAAAAATCAATCGTGTTCCTGTTTAGTACGAAGAAAGCTCTGAAGAAGAAAATAAGAAAATACCATTTACATTAGCCATCCAAAGGAGGACATATCTAGAAATAAGCCTGACTAGAACAGCAAAAGACGGGTACAAAGAAAATTACAGAACACTACAAGAAACCGACACAATGGGAAAATAATGCATATCGACAAGGGAACAACTAGAGGATTAAAATCAACAACGTGGAGGAGGCAGAGATCATGTGGGTGGGGGTGGGGGTTGGAGAAACATCAATCCAGCTGTGAGGAATTACTAAGAGGCAGAGGAAAGGCGAGCATGATGGTCGGACAGGAGGAAGGTAAAAGGAAACAGGAAATATCTGGGAAGCAAAGTTATGGATAGAGGTATAAACATAGATATGTACATATGTAAATATATTAATTAATAAAAATAGAGATATTGACCCATGTACATATATTTATATGGCAATACAGTGAGGAAGTGGATAGACTTAGGGGCTCTGCTCAAGCCTTCCCTCAACACAAGAACACTTTGTTCTAACAACCTGACATTCTTTGATGCTCACTCTCCTGACATGATCACTGAAGACAAAAGGGGTGCTTAAGAAAATGTGGGAAGAAAGCTGATGGTGTTCAGCTATCAAAAGATATAGAGCAGCGTTTCTCAATCTGTGGGTTGTGACTCCTTTGGGGTCAAACAACCCTTTCACAGGAGTTGCCTGATGCATGACAGTAGCAAAATCATAGTTATGAAGTAGCAATGAAAATAATTTTATCGCTCGGGGTCACCACAACATGAGGAACTGTATTAAAGAGTTTTGGTATGAGGAAGGTTGAGAACCTCTGTTTTAGAAACGAAAATGAATTGAAATGGAGGATAAGGAGATCAAATGATAGGGTGCTAAATTTTAGCCTAAGTGAATCGGCAACAATTTACTTTCCAATGTATTCTGAATGCCATTAGTGTTATTCACCTCCCTGGTCCGTGGTCAGCGGGCATTCACCAGAGTCTTGATCCATGTCTACTTCCCCTTCATGATTTTGAAAACGGAAACATCTTGAACATGGGTCAAAAGGGAGATCAAATGATGAGACGTTACATTTTCATCTAAGTTCATGTGGCATGATCAATTTACAATGCCCTCTGTTAGCAGAGCTCTTCAGATCCCTGAACATGCTAAGCACTGGTCATCACCCTAGAGAAGGAAGTAGTGGGGTCTAAGGGTGCGAGAGTCTAAATGACGACTTTTAGAGGAGTGAAAGGTAATCGCTTGCGTTCATGAGTATGAAAAGGGACAAAAATACAGAAACTTAAGAACTTTTTAAGTTTATTTATTATCTCTCATTTCTTTCAAACAAGGGTAGGCTTTGGTGAGGGAATGAGGGGTCCTCTTGGGGAAAATAATTCCTGGGAGATTTTGCCACTCCTAGTGGCTATCCTCAGGGGCAGGCAATACCAGTGTGGCCGCTAGTTCATGACCTCCGGTTAGCCTCATGGGAAAGCACTAGCAGTGTGGACAGTAGCTTCACAGCCACCGCAAAGGTAATCTCTTTTTGTTGCTCAGCCTCATCCAGGTCTTTGAACAATTTGTCAATCACATTTTTGTCTTTGATGTTCTAGCAAAACAAAACAAAAAAGATAACAGAGATTGTGAGCTTATTACCTCCAAACAAGACTCGTCCCTCTTTTCTTCAGCCTCCCCACCATCATAGGTCAGGTTAGGAGGGCCTAAGAATATTAAATCACTAGCCAAATCTCATATGACAAAACAGATGACAGAAAGAAAAACTGATGAGACATCCTAGACTCATACAAGGCTCAACCTGGAACATATTCCAAAGTTCACCTCATCCACAACTCGTCTGCCTCTCCCATCTTACATGTGAGGGACAGGATTCTAGCTGAGGAGGGTGTGCAGCCTGAAGTGATAGGTGAGCCACGGAGAGAGAAGGAGAGAGCTGGTCTCAGAGCTGGAAGGTAACGCACTTGAGGCTGTAAATAAGAGTTATTCCCTCCCTTACTTCTTGTTCCACCAGTATCTTCCTGGCTTTCATATTAACAAGGTGCACTGTTTCATGGGGCAGTCTGAAGCTAGAAGGTATCACACACCTTGATGACATTTGGAAGTTCCTTTGGGATCAGCTGCTTTATCTCATCCTGGGTAAGAAAGTCAACATGCCCCAGCTGCCTTGTGTGCTGGTCGAAGATGTCAAAGAGTCCCTCCAAATGCTCTTCCATCTTCGTCATCTTCCCAACGTCAGGTTAACCTGTGAGGAGACACGGTAGGTGTAACTTGGCCCTGCATACCACATATCACTCTCCCCTGTCTTTCTGTATCAAGGATTTAGATGCACGTTTAGATATCACTTCCTCAGATCTATGGTGGCTGTGTTTAATTTGCAGAATTTTTTTTCATTTGTAGATAGGATGGGAAAGAAAAGGATATGTAAAACCCAGTACAGTCTAAAAGAATCAGCCTGGGTAACCCACACTGCTTCATCCAACCCCAACCCTGAAGGAGAATTATCCATCAACAGGCCATTGATTAGTCAAGCTGACCTGGGAAGGATTATGTGGTTGAGAAGGCTCTTCACGTTCCTAGAAGAGGGTCAGTCTCTGAACATATCCTTCAAAGAGACTTTCACCATCAGACCTCCTCTTATCCCACTGCCATTGGGTTGATTCTGACCCATGGAGATGCTCTGGGGCAGAGTAGAAGTCCTTCCTAGGGTTTCTTTAAGGAGGCAGAGAGCCACATCTTCTCTAGCGGGGCAGCAGGTGAGTTTGAATTGCTGACCTTGCAATTAGCAACCCAACGCTCATGCTGCTAGACCACATACCCCTTTAAATCCAAAGCAACCAAACTCACTGCCATTGAATTAAATCTGACTTACAAAGACCTCATCTTAGCTGTTCTGAAATCTTGATGTTGGATCTACCTAGCATAGTCAAATCTGTTCCATTTGAGGCAAAATCCAGTTAGCTCAAGGGTGCTCATGCTAGCAAGGAATTGTGCCTTCCAAATATCTGAAAGGTGGTCATCCACAATCATCAGTCTGCACACCCAACCAAGGGAAGAGCATTTACCTCTCAAGGCACAGGCAGCACAGAAACTGTAGCAAGCGGGCACACTGGTCTGGCACACTGAGCCAGCAAGGTTTATATAAGGCACTCCAGACTTCCTCTTTGACTGCGGGTGAGGAAATCCCCACTGGTTCATCTGGAGGCAATTAGTGAACTTGCTGAAGAGAAGCTTCTAATCTGTATCTTTGACTGAAACATATGCAGCTTAGATTGTACTCACCTTCCATTCCACCCCTTGCTCAGTCTGAATCAAAATTTCCACCGCTGCCCTACACAGTCACATACATCACATCTTGACTTCTGTAAACTGGAGTACTCCTGCTTGAAAGAGAAGGAGAGGAAGCCAGGTTTAACCATTGTCTATTGCAACAAAAATGATAATGACAACGAAAAACTATAAATGTGAACATGTATACAGTCCCGGAAGAGAACAAAGGACGTTTGGTTAAAAACTAAGAAACTGAGTAAACCATGGGCTGCGTTAGTGATAGTGTTTAATACGGGTTCATAAATTCTGGCAAGTACCCGTGGAAGAAAGACCTGGAGACCTGCTGCCTTAAAGACCGCAGCCCAGCAAACCCTACACACAGCTCTGCTCTACTGAATCCACAAAGTGATGGGTACAATAGTGCCAGCCATGTAAGATGTTCATAATAGAAGAAAGGGTGCGAGTGAGTGTGGGACCTGTGTGCACTATGTTCTCAACACTCTGCCAACCTAAAATTGGTCTTAGTTTTTTTCTTAATGCAGACACTGCTTTACACATATCCTCATGTAACTCTCAAAACAGCCCTGACAGTGCTACTAAAATACCCATTTTGTCAGTGAAGAAAATTAGTTCAGAGGTTAAGTAAATTTCCTAAGTGTCAAACACAAATTTATCTGCCTTCAAAATCTTTCCTGTTGGCGTTGTAACATATTCCCTTAAGATGAACAGTTTTTAATATATAAAATCATACATGGTTGTCGAGTTGTTGTGAAGCTCAACGGAGAGGAAATGTGAGAGAGTGTTTAAGATGAGGAAACAAGGGGTAAGAGGCAAGCTTGGAACTTAAGATGAGCAGCATGGCCACATGGGCCAGATGGCAGCTCACTAAAATGCAGTTTTCCTCCAAAAGTTAACCCAAAGCCTGCTCTGAGTCTTCTTCCCTCACAGAGCCATTGTCTAAGGGAATCATCTCCAAGAGGGAAATAGACTCCCAAGTAGGTGAAAAGAGAAGAAAAGGGGGTGACGCCCTTGAAAACAGTGTGAGGAAAGATGGAAGAGTGTGAAAGAGCATGTTGCCACAATCTCAGATCTGCTTTAACTGCTGAGCAGTCAGGAGGTGAGAAAGAAGGACCATTGTTTCCTTCATCTTATGTTGGTTTGTCTGCTAGTCCCGTACTGTGCACGCACTGGGGGAAGCAGCAATGGGCAAGACAAACTTGACCCAGTGGCCTCACCTTAGTCCCCTCTAGTTAGTTATAGCAACAAAGATATTTTTCTTCATACACCCACTTACATGTTTCAATATTCATACCTACAAGGCTAAAACTCTATGCTCATTTACATTTTGAACTTCCTATTACATGAATTTACATTTTAAACTTCCTACTGCACGCCTGTCAGGGCTGTCATTTTTCTCCACTTATCATCCTTCCGATCACAGTTTCTTCTACATGTGAAGAGTTTTCCTTGCAACATATATTTCTAGTGTTGCTAATTCAGTCCAATTGGATCTCTTCCAGTTAGTTGACCAGGTAGCTGCATCGCAAATGTCTTGGCATTGACGAATAAACACCTGCAGCGCTGCATCTCGATTATTGAAACATTTCCCTTGGGGTTTCGTCGATCCTTGGAGCCTTGGTTTTTGTTGTGCCTTCAGGACAGCTTGGACTTCTTCCTTCAATGCCTTCAGTTCATTCTTGTCTGCGGTGCCGTGGTGGGGTCTGCATGCACACTCCCAATTCTGTGGAGACTTAAGCAGTACTCTCCCCCTGGTTGGGTTAGTGCCCTACTTCAGTCCATTGTTGCTCACATGCTACCCCTTGAAATGACGGAACATAGACCCATCATTTTTGGTACAGTGACTCGGTGTCTTCCTTCTGGTTCTCTTGTGCTGCCTCTTGCATGTTCCATCATTTCCCAATAGGATGCTTCAACAAGGCAACTCGGGGTTGAATTGTTTTCTTCACTTCTTCCAGCTCAAATCATGCTCAACGTGCTCTTCCGGTTTGGTTTTCAAGCTCTGCGCCTTAATTTTATCATTAGTATTCATACAAGAAATGCTACATTTGGGTAATTTAAAACTATATTTACCATATTTTATTCTGTGATTGAAAAACCTTAGTAAGAATTCTGTAGGGTCTGGCAAGGGATGATGCCAAGGTGGTGGGGGAAGGAGGGTAATGGCAAGAGTTACCACATGGACCACACAAACTCTAGTGACTCCACGGACGGAATTCCTGCCATTGCCGAGCTTCCTATCTGGGAAGGAGGTAGAGATGGTAACAAAGACTTGGGGAAACTGGGGGTGCAAGTAGGATGCCAGTGATACAGTGTGATTGCTTTAGGAAAAAAATCACTTAACACTCCTCAGTTTTTATTTTTTAAAAGTCAACTTAAAGAAGGTCTTGTAGGTTGATGGAAAGAAGGAAGCTAGGAGACCACCCCCTCCATCACTCTGAGTGACAAAGCTAATCACTGGTGGAGAGGGTTGACACTCAGTAAGGGTCCCACATTATTCAGGGTACCTGCTCACCCTCCCACCTTTCCCATCACATTCTTCTAAAACTTGGCAGTTAGAGTTCAAGTTGTCTGTTAACACAAACCAAAGTACCAGTATAGGTAGGGGTCACCAAGGCCTCTGAGGGAAAAAAACAAACAAGCAAAAAAACATTTAAGTCGCACCTCGTGATGTCCACTTAGTATGAGACTCTCCACTCTGCATGTTGTATTAGCACAATTACCATGGCAACATAAAGTGAGAGTTATAGCACCTCCGGTCTAACATGAGGGACCACAGAGGTCTAGACTTGGACTGAGGCATCCCTGTAGAAGCTTTCTTTGATGACTCAGTTCCTCTATACAACCACATGCCCAGTGCTCCACAGCCTCACTTTACAGCAAGAAGGATAAGTGAGTGAGACACTTAGACCCTCCTTTAGCTTTACCTGTGGGGGAGATGGCCATTATCTGCTGACCTGAACCCACATCGTAAATTTTCCATTAGCACACCAGAAGCTGAGCCTTATCTTCAAAAGGCCTAAGAAACCAGTAGAAGCCAGAAAGTGGAGCTCTGCATTCCAGGGGCAATTCAGTCCCATCAAGAACAGCCTCTCTTTCTATCACCAGACGCAGGTACAGGGTGGGGAGGATATGAAAACCCAGGCCAGGAGAGATATGGCAGAGCCCACCCCAGACACTGCTCCCAGGGTCATCTGTAAGGAAGTCACTGTAGGTCACCACTGCCCCATCCTGAATCCTCCAGCAGAAAACAAGGAGAAGAGAAGAGAAAGCGAGTGTTCATTTAGGACACTCCCAACCTCTCAAAACAACAAAACAAACTCAACCCCAAATTAGAGAAGTCCAAAGGCCCCGTAGATGAGAAAGGTGTGGGGAAAGACTTGATCTGGGGAGTCAGCTCCATAATTCAGATAATCACACCACCATAAGCAATAAGTCCACAGCAGCTGTGGATGTTTGTAGCCATTGTCTAGACCCAGGTCAGCCTGGCTGATGCCACCAAACACAATGGAACGCTGCCAGAGGCCATGGCCCAGGTCAGAAGTATCCCATACTGGGCTTGTGAAGCAATATGGAAAGTTACCACCAGAAGGAGATGGCAGGAAATTCACTTCTTATCCAGGCTCCTTGAAGATGCTAGCGAAGGAGCTGCTTTCAAATGAACTGGTTTCCTGTCAAGCTCACCAATCTTTGCTCTGAGAGGAAGCATTTTGGAAAGATTTCTCTGTCCTTTCGAATAAGAAGAGACTTTTGGGGCCAAATAAGTTCGTTTACTTGAGATCCCCTAATAGTAGACAGAAACAGGATTCTTGGCCAGATAAGGGGACTTGCAGCACGTTGTACAGAGTAGTCGGGGCAGGAAGTTACCTTGATGCCGCTCATATTTTATTCTGTTGGGCAACTGGAATCCCAGCCCTGTGACCCCTCGTGTGCAGTCAGAAGTGATGTTACCCAACACCGGGCAAAGAAATATCCTGGAGAGATGAGGTAAGTGAGACCTACTGTGCCACCCAGCAACATCACTATGAAAAGATGTCTGAAATGAAATTGCTATGCAAAACAGAAATTGCACAGGTAAGAGCTATTTCAGGAACAGCTCATAGCTGTTGATAGAAAAACTACTAGCGACGACTTCCCTGCGTGCTGGGTAATAATGCCTGAATATTGTGATAGGAACTAAAAAGAGCAGACCCTGTTGCCCAACACAAAGCCAGTGCAGGAGCCTGACATTCAAGGCCACCCAGCAACTTGATAGCGAAGCACCATCTGCAGAATTGCTCTGATTGGACTTCAACAGCAGCTCTTGAAGCAAACTGAAGCAACCACAAACCGCCTACTGATTTCTGCCCTCCAGAGCATGAGGGCAGAATTGAACCCCTCTTCCCCACTGGCATGAGAATGGCCCAGGCTCTCAAAAGCAATACCAGGCATCCTCCAACAGGCACTAGAGAAATAAAAGGCATGTGATGGTAACTGAGGAATCAAATCACATCTATTGTGCTTTGGGGTTTCTTAAAGACTCATACATATCATAGATCATTTGGTTCCCCTTGTGTCAGAGCCCGCTGCTTTTTGAGACCGTAGCGGTAATTCTGTTGAAAGGTTGATTTACAGGAGTAAATGCAGCAGTCTTTATCAAATGTTAGTTCTGTGGGCTGAGAGCTACATGTTTTCAAACAGTTGGACAATGCAGAGTAATAGTGGGTGGCAGAATACACTAGAGGGAAAGGGAGAAAATGTAGTCCCTTTCGCCACTCCTATTCAACACTGTATTGCAAGTCTTAGCCAAAGCTGTTAGACAAGAAAAAGAAGCCAAAGGAATCCAGATTGGTGAAGAAGTGAAACGCTCACTCTTTGCAGATGACATTTTTTCCAAATCCTAAAGACTTCACAAAAAAACTGTTGGAAGCAATGGAAAGAGTTGGCAATGTGGCAGAATACAAGACTAACAACAAAAATCAATCGTGTTCCTGTTTAGTACGAAGAAAGCTCTGAAGAAGAAAATAAGAAAATACCATTTACATTAGCCATCCAAAGGAGGACATATCTAGAAATAAGCCTGACTAGAACAGCAAAAGACGGGTACAAAGAAAATTACAGAACACTACAAGAAACCGACACAATGGGAAAATAATGCATATCGACAAGGGAACAACTAGAGGATTAAAATCAACAACGTGGAGGAGGCAGAGATCATGTGGGTGGGGGT